>NC_056746.1:1306117519-1306382519 GCF_019279795.1 Protopterus annectens | reverse complement strand
TGCTACAACAAAAGATTTTTTTTATTTACTTGTAGTTATTTGTTTAGTAGGATAGTTTGAATGAGTTCTCTTTTCCGACTAGGGACTTCAATCTCCATATTATGCATTGGTTTATTTTCAGTTTTGTTTCCTTTATTCTTATTAGCCTATTGTTTCTTGTGTCTGTGTTAAACAAATCATGCTCTCAGATAATTCTTGTCTCTATTCCCATGTATTCATTTTTCTTATATTTCAAGCTAGTGTATGGATCATAGAATAGTTTAATTATTTGTAGTATTACTATATATTTTATTATATGTAGTGAGAGTAGGGAACAGGTTGAGGAGACCCTGAAGAGGTGGAGATATGCTCTAGAGAGGAGAGGAATGAAGGTCAGCCGGACTAAGACGGAATGTATGTGTGTGAATGAAAGGGAGGACAGAGGAATTGTGGGGATGCATGGAGTAGAGTTGGTGAAGGTGGATGAGTTTAAATACTTGGAATCAACAGTTCAGAGTAATGGCGAGTGTGGAAGAGAGGTGAAGAAGAGAGTACAGGCAGGGTGGAGTGGGTGGAGAAGAGTGTCAGGAGTGATTTGTGACAAACGAGTTAACGAGTACCAGTAAGAGTGAAAGGGAAGGTCTACAAAAGGGTAGTGAGACCAGCTATGTTATATGGGTTGGAGACAGTAGCACTGACAAAAAAGCAGGGGTCAGAGCTGGATGTGGCAGAGTTAAAGATGTTAAGATTTGCACTGGGTGTGACGAGGGTAGACAGGATTAGGAATAAGTATATTAGAGGGTCAGCCCAGGTTAGACAGTTTGGAGACAAAGCCAGAGAGGCGAGATTGCATTGGTCTGGACATGTGCTGAGGAGGGATGCTGGGTATATTGGGAAAAGGATGCTAATGATGAAGCTGCCAGGTAAGAGGAAAAGAGGAAGGCCTAAGACAAGGTTTATGGATGTTGTTAGAGAGGACATTCAGGTGGTTGGTGTGACAGAGCAAGATGCAGAGGACATGAAGAAATAGAAACAGGTGATCCGCTGTGGCGACCCCTAACTGGGAAAAGCCAAAAGAAGAAGAAGACTATATATTTTATTAACAAAATATGTTTTACTTGAAATGTGTTTCCTTGAATGTTAGTAGCCTCATCAGTGACAATAAAATGGTAGTTTGTGTTGCTCTTCTTATATACATTAAGAAAAGGTTGAGGCTTGGGTGTTCCTTTATGTAGTTTATTGTATAAAAATACATAAGGATGGATAACAGGAACATTGAATTTAAACAAACTATCTAACTAGCTGACTGACTACATATTTGCATGCTCACATTCTGGCTGCTCACTCAAAATGGCACTCTTGCTTGCAAGTGCTCAGTACTTACATGCAAGTGCTGACTCACTGGAAAGCTTCTTAAAGGTATATCACATGCATAGGATCATAGGAATTTACTAGGATATTCACCCTGAGGCCCATATAAGCCTAGCCAAGAGTTTAGCCCGTGTTTAGACAAGTCAGCACCCAATGCCCCTGTCCAGAAGGGACAGAGGTGGAATCCCAGGGGTGTATTTTCTGTTTCCCATCCAGTTGTCCAGGTTGCGCTTAAAAAGGGGTAAAGAGGTACTCTTCTTGACGTGGAAAGGGAGTCTGTTCCACAGATGGGGGATTCTCTGGGACACAAATCTGTCTTGCCAACAAGTCCTGTTGATGTCAAAGACCAGGTTGAGGCCACGCATGCGGGTTACTTGAGTGGAGCTTGACTTGCGGATATGCAGCAGTCCCATCAAGACGGGGTGCATGATCACCTTGTATGCCAGACAGAGGTCACCTCTAAGGATTTTGTATGAAACTGAGTAGAGGGATAGGGCTTTTAGCCTATCTGTGTATGGTAGATGTTTGAGGCCCTGGATTCTCCTGGTGAGGAACCTCTGTGGTCTCTCCAGCTGTTGCATGCGTTTTGCAAGGTACATGCCGAAAGGGGCATTGTACTCAATAATGGGCCTTATAAGGGAAGAATACAGGGATGTTATGACCTCCTTGTCCCTGGATGGGATACCGTTACTTATAAGATGGGCCATTTAAAAGGCTTTCCTTACAACGGAAGTAACATGGTGTCAAAAGTCAGGTTGCTATCAACCTGGGTGCCCAAATCCCTCACAACTGATTGCGTGCTTAGGATGTTATTAATGTGATAATTTATGGGGATGTCACGCTCCCTAAAGGGGGTGATGATGATGCATTTTTTGGTATTAAGCTTGAGGTCATGTTTCTGGCACCAGTCATTTGTCTGATTGAGACCCTCTTTTGGAGGATGTCCACATCACTAGAGGGAATTGATGGCAGCACCCAGCTTGCAGTCATATACAAACTTGGTCAGCCATAAGGCACTGGTTTTGACCTGCACCTCTGAAAAGTATATCCCAAATAACAGAGGCCCTAACACTGAACCCTGGGGTACGCCACTTGTTATAGGTCTACTGCTTGAGGTGGCTTCCCCTATTTTGACTAGGTGGGTTCTATCAGTGAGCCAGTTTGCTACCCATCTGGTAACATATGGATTGATGCCTAGTTGAGAGAGTTTATCTATTATGCCTGAGTGGGGAATAGTGTCGAAGGCTGTGGCCAGGTCAAGGTAGGTGGAGTGCACCATCTTCCCCTCGTCCATGACTTTGGTGACTGTCTCAAAGAAGTCGCCCAAATTTAACAGACATGACCTCCCCTTGACAAAGCCAAACTGTGTGGGATCAAGTATCTGGAGGTTGAGAATGTCCTTGTTAATGAGGTCCACGATAAGCCATTTCATGGCCTTGCAGATCAGGCTAGTTAGGTTTATGGATCTATAATTTCCTGGATCGGTGGACGCTGCACCTTTGTGCAGAGGGATGACAGTGACTGTCCTCCATTCAGCTTGGATGAAGCCAGTACTCAGGCCTTGGTTAAATAGGGCATCTAATGGTGCTGCAAGTTCCTGCCTGAGTTCACGTAGGATCCAGTCTGGGATGTTATCAGGTTCCATGGAGGCCGTATTCTTTGCCTTTAAGAGAGCAGTGATGACATGTTCTCTAGCTATAAGAGGAAGGGAGCAGGTACTGGGGATGTCCTGATTTACTGATGGGGGGACAGAGGGGTGAAGTTTTCGCTGAATCTGTCAGCCAGCAAGTGTGCTGTATCTATGAGATTTGTATATGTGGTGTCCTTGACCACCAGGTCTGAACAGATCTGGGTGCTTCCTTTGAGGTTGTAGACATATGTGAATAACGTTTTATGATTGTTTCTAGTAGATATGGCCAATCTGGACTCAAACTTTGTTTTGGAGATTTCACTAGTGCTCTTATTTGCTTGTTCAGGCTAAGGAAACATTGCTTACAATTGAGCACCTGCTCCTTCTTGGTCTTGGACAGCAATTTTTTCCTATTGTGATAGAGTTTATTTATTGCAGATGTCCACCAGACAGGTTGACTCTTCCTTGCGGAGGATGATTTAGTCCTGTTGGGTATTCCTGATTCCATGTATCTGTATAAATGCTCCTGTGCATCATACTGTTTGATCAGGCTGGAGTTGTGTATGTTTTTAATATATATTGAAACTCCACCTCCTTTGGCTTTACTGCCCAGAGTTTGAGGTCTAAATGTATGATAGGATGAGTAACCAGGTAAGGCCGGGGTGCCCTCCACAGCTTTGAACCAGGTTTCTGTGACTGCACAGATGTTATCCTTTTCCAGGGTTAAGAATGCTTGCAGTGAGTGCAGTTTCATGTTTGGACTCCTAGCATTTAGCAGCACGACCTTTAATTTGTGTTTTGTTGTAATTTTTATGTTGGTAGTTTTAACCTCATCACTTTTCTTAAACAAGGCTCTCTGGGGGAGGCAAAAACCTATGCCAGAAGCCTGACGCCCAGGTGAGACAGATGCAGCCATCTTTGGCAAAGCATCGTGGTCTGTCGATCATATCTTCCCAGGCTGTCAGGTACCGGATCCCCCTGGAATGAATCCAAAAACTAAGCCAATTGTTAAAGTCAGTCATTTTCTGTTTGTACTGAGGCATCATTCTAGGTGATGGTAGAATGCTCCTTAAGGCTAAGGACATACCTGCCTGGGACACATAATCAGCGAGCTCAACATGTCTCTCTTTATATAGCCCAGGGAGGTACATCTCAAGTCATGCACGCCAACATGGAATATATCAGAGTTATAACAGTACCTGTTGTTGAGAGACTTGAGTACGTATGTGATATGGTAGATTCTGGCATATGACAGACAACTAACCGTGACTTTCTCCTTATCCAGGCAGGTGAGAGGCACATCTTTGTCTCACAATGGAGTCTCCTATGACTAATATGTTGGGTTTATGGTTAAGCCTTAGTAGCTGTGAGACACAGGTGTGTGGACTGTGTGTGGTATGTGGTGTTGAGGGCTGTGGAGATCGAGCGCGTTTTTGCCTCGGAGGTCTCTTTTGTTTGGGTATATTTATGTTGAGGACCTCCGCATATGTGGGTGTGTGTTGTGTAGGTGTGTGTTGTTTAACGTGTAGTGATTGTGTTGACAACCTTCTCGGTGCCAGAAACACTGGCTTGAGAGGAAGAGAAGAAGACTGATCTACATCCTTGCTCTTTACTGAGCTGTCTGATATAAACAATAACATTCAAATAGGTATGCAATTATACAGACACTAATAAAGAAAAACAACAGTCATGTCCAGATTGCTGTGTAGGTTTTGAGATGTGACATGATCTTGTGACATAATAGTTAACACTGGGTTTAGCAACAGCGACAGTCACTGGGGAATGTTCTGCTTGAGGAGTTTCAGGGATTTTCTCAGCAACAGTTATTGCTGAAGGAACGTTCTCTGGAGCAGGAACATTGGACAAGGCACTCTTAGAACTATGTTATGAGATGCTGTTGTACTTTTAAATGGGAGTGCTCTTTTTTCTCCCAGTTTAAAAGTTGATTAAAGTATTAAAGTATTAAAAAAAAATTCTATGGAGGAATTGTGCTTATTTTACTTTTTGGGCTGACTAAGTGTTTTAAATTGTTTTTACTATGTTTTTATATGAAAACAGTGACTTTTAAATACTTAAAATATTTACCAGCTTTTGATGCTTGTTTTCCCTGGGAAAGAGGCACATTTTCAGCTTGACCAAAGAACAAATGGCCATCCCTTCCTCCAGTCACAAAAAGGAAAAGTTAAGCAAACAGTCTTTGCCACCACAGCAGGCTAGAAATTTGCCTCAACTGTGATTGGGTGACTCTGCTGTACCTTAGACCACTCATCTTTTACCCCACCCTTCTAGATTAATTCCTTTCTCTAAGCTTTTACCTTCTGATAAAGATAGTAGAGTTATGGACAGTTATGGTAAGAAGGTGTATTTGTCTGCCACGTCAGCCTTTGGGGCTATAAACTAGTAGACCGATATAACCTGGTATGTTCTGGCTGAGATGCCTGGCTTTGAAGCTAAGATCTTTGCCATGTTCTTATTGGGTTCTGCACGACAGGTTGCTCACCATTCCAGTAAATGCAGTTGTGATACTGCTTCTGCCTCTTCTTGGGCACATGCATCACACATGTGACACCCTGTCTTCATGCAATGTTTATGGTTCTATTTTTCTTCCTCACATTATCAGTTTTCTGCTTTGCATTTAGGTCTTATTACAGCACCAAGGGTCTTTACAGAATGTTTAACCCTGTTCATAGCCCTTTGCAAACTCCATGTTGTCCAAATTTTTCCCTAACTGGGTGACCTCCTTATTCAAGCCATCTCTCAGCAGCTATTTCTGCAGGATTTCAGATTTACCATGCTCCTTCTTTACACTGTGGGTTTCATTCTCAGTCTGAAGAAATCTTATCTGATAATTTGCAGGACCAAGTTTTCCTGGGATGCAGGATTCAGACCCTATCCATGATGACTTTTCTTCCTCCTCCTTCCAAGGTCTTCTCTTTGATAGTATTCCTCTTCTCTCTTCTTCCTTTACAGGTGGTGTCTATGAGACAGTTTCTATGAACCCTGGGGTTTATGGCTTCCATCATTCCAGTAGTTACTTTGTCCAGACACCACATGGGAAAGTGTCATTGGTATCTCATGAAAATTTGGCTACAGCATTATCATCCTCTGCATTTTTCTATATCTCTCTTGCCTTGCCTCAGGCAAGAGTTTCTATGGTGGCTTCACCAGATTTCTCTAAATCCAGGCCTTCATTTTCAGTTTCCTTTTCCCACTCAGGAGCTGTTTACAGATGCTTCAGATCTGTGCTGGGGGGCTTCTTCCAACAACATCAGGATCCGTGAGGTCTGGTCTCCTCAACAGGTGAAAGACCATATCAACATAAAGGAAAAGAATGCTCTGACTTCAGCTCTTCAGACTTTACATTCTGTTTGGATTCCAGGTCCCCTTAAGGTCCTCATAGACAACACAACTGTCATGTGGCACATAAACAAGCAGGAAGGCACAAAGTATGACCATCTTTGCAGATTGGCTCTCATAGCTTGGGATTTTGCTAACCGCCATCAGTTGATGCTTCAGGCAGTTTATATTCCCTCAGAGTACAACTTGGTTGCAGACAACCAGAGCAGGTCCAGGACAGATCCTTATGAGTGGGTAGTTCACAAGAAGGTCTTCCTGGACAGTGCTGGAGGGATAGATTCCTGTCCCAGAGACTTCCCATGCTTTGGAACAAGATCCCAATCTACATTAGGCAGAGCTCCTCGCTAACACTCTTCAAAAGAAATCTTGACGAGTGGATTGGAAACAGAAAGTTTACCTCGGGGATCACTTCAGTGGCTCTGCTGGACAGAGGCACAGGGAACTAATTTAAGGGGGCAGCGAAAGCCAACACATTCTGGCTAGGCTTATAAATGCCTTCGGGCAGATAGCCTAGTACCTACCTATGAACCTATTGTCCATCAGTGGGATACTGCTCAAGTAGATCTTTTGCCTCCCTTTTGAGCAGATAACTTCCCAACTTCTGTTCCAGAAGTATCTTTATTAAATTATCACTTATGAAATAGGCAATCATAGATTTATATAAATGAAAACAAACTATACTGACATAGTCTTAGTTGCAGGCATTTTATATCACAGACCGTATTGCCATAATTTTGGTTGTAAATATTATACATCACTTATAATCTACCGAATCATTGTCAGTCAAAAATTACATAGCTTTTTCACATCCTGCCTTCTTTTAAACATCATTGCTCCCCTGTATATATTGTTCCCATTTTTCCTGTGTAATTTGCTGCTACCCTTTTCTATGTAAAGATCCTAATTCCAGTTCTTTTATCACTGTTACTATATTCACTACTTCTAGTACAGTTGGTTTAGACCAGGCATGGGCAAACTACGGCCCGGGGGCCACATGCGGCCCTTTAAACGTTTTGATTCGGCCCGCCAAACTTGAAAAAATTTAATAAATTAACCTTGTTAATGTTTTATTTCCCCTGCAATTCTGATGTTTCCTCACTAGATGGCGTACTCTAGATATATTGGCTTTGTTGAGGTGAAGCGTAGGCCTATTACTCCATGTTTGCACTTTACCCTTTGACCCACCGCCCCTCTATGAAGATGAGCGGACCCAAGAAAAGGAAAGTGGACAGAGAATGTCAAGTGTTCAATAAGGAGTGGACAACTAAATATTTTTTCACTGAACACCGATCATCTGCTGTTTGCCTGATATGCCAAGAAACTGTGGCGGTTTTTAAAGAGTATAATATTAGCCGTCACTTTGCCACAAAGCACGCTAATTATGCTAGCAAGCTCTCAACAAAAGAACGGGAAGCTGCTGCTGAGAAGGTGGCAGCTAATTTGAAGGCTCAGCAAAGTTTTTTTCACCGTCAAACTGCCATTCAAGAGTCAAGTACCAAGGCCAGTTTTATGCTTTCATTCAAAATAGCAAAGGCCAGCAAACCACTGTCTGAGGGCGAGTTTTTAAAAGAATGTATGGTAGAGACAGCAGGTATTTTGTGCCGGGAGACCAAAGACAAATTTGAGAAAATCAGTTTATCACGGCGGACAGTGACTCGCCGTGTGGAACTAATAGATGAAGATATCACCAGCAGATTAAATAAAAAGGCGAAGTCATTCACTTTTTATTCTTTAGCACTGGATGAAAGCAACGATGTCAAAGACACTGCTCAGCTCCTCATTTTTATCCGAGGAATCAACGAAACTTTTGAAATAACGGAGGAGTTTTTGACAATGGAGTCTCTGAAAGGACAAACACGGGGAGAGGACTTGTTTGAACGGGTGTCTACTGCCGTGGAAAACATGAAGCTTCCCTGGAGTAAGCTTGTTAACATCACCACAGATGGATCTCCGAATTTAACGGGAAAAAACATTGGCCTGCTGAGGAGAATCCAGAATAAAGTGAAAGATGAAAACCCTGACCAGGATGTCATTTTCCTCCACTGCATCATCCACCAGGAATCTCTATGTAAATCGGTGTTACAGCTGAATCATGTTGTGAATCCTGTGGTGAAACTCGTCAACTTCATACGCGCACGGGGAATTCAGCACCGTCAGTTCATTGCGTTCCTGGAGGAAACTGATGCAGATCACCAGGACCTGCTTTATCACTCCCGTGTCCGCTGGTTGAGTTTGGGCAAACTGTTTCAACGAGTGTGGGAGCTCAAAGAGGAGATTGGCGTGTTTTTGGAGCGGCAGGGGAAGACTGATGAATTTCCTGTGCTGAGCAACAAGAGCTGGATGTGTGACTTTGCGTTTGCTACGGACGTATTTTCACACTTGAATGAGCTCAACGTGAAACTGCAGGGGAAGGAGCAGTTTGTGCATGATATGTACACAAACGTGAAAGCCTTCAAATCCAAGCTGGCTTTATTCTCCAGGCAGATTTTGAACAAGTCATTCACTCATTTTCCTAGACTAGCCACGCTGAAAGAGGCCGGAGCAAAAGTAAAGAAATACAGTGAGTCACTGGATGCACTGCACGGAGAATTCTGCCGTCGGTTTTTGGATTTCGACAAAATTGACAAGTCACTTCAATTGGTGGCCTTTCCTCTGTCAAAGGACCCCGAAACAGCTCCAGAGGAGCTTCAGCTCAAACTGATCGACCTTCAGTCCGACCCTGCCTTAAAAGAGAAGTTCAGCTCTCTGAAACTAAATGACTTCTATGCTTCACTCAATGATGCCACGTTTCCAAATCTAAGGCGAAAAGCGCAGATGATGTTGGCTTTGTTCGGCTCTACCTTCGTGTGTGAACAGACCTTCAGCGTCATGAACATCAACAAAGCCAGCCACAGATCCAAGTTAACAGACCTACACCTCAGATCCATCCTGAGAATCGCCACAACAAAACTAACTCCAGACTTTGATGCGCTGGCTAAAAAAGGAGACCAACAACACTGCTCCCATTAAAATGTGTGTGTCTCCGTGATACACGTTGTTAAAATAAACAGTGCGCGCAGATCAAATATAACGCTTCACAGACTGACTTGCTGCAACTGTTTCATCCTTGCACTGGTCGTTGTTGACATTTGGCACCGGGGAAACAAATTGAATAAAAGGAACAGGACAAGTACATCTGCATCTCCTACCGTTTTTGAAAAAAAAGACAGTCAGGAGGAGAGTGATGGTGATATCCTGAAGGATAACAGAACTTTCAGTGCTTTAAAATAAAATGGTCATTTATTTGATTTTCAGTGCTTAAAGACTCATTTCGAAGTCAGAGATTTTATTGCTTTTCTTCATTTTCATTGGAAATTGAAGCACATGTTTTCTCCATATCCCAAGATGTGTATTTTTCCCCCAATGAGGTGATGTTTTCAAAGCATGCCATCTATCTGCTCCTGTTCCGGCCCCTTTGTCAAATGTTAGAACTCAATGTGGCCCACGAATCAAAAAGTTTGCCCACCCCTGGTTTAGACTTTGATTTCCATTTTCCAGTAATTGCTTTTTTGGCAGCCACCATTTCTATGTATAGGCAATTCTGATTTTGTAACTCAGAAAAAAACATTTCCCTAGTTACACTAGTTTTCTCACCCAGTATATTTGATAGTCTGCAGGGAATCTTTAAAGTCTGCCAACTCATTATATTCCCAGAAAACATGTTTCTAGTTACCTCTTTCTTCCCCATCACACTTCCAATATTTGCTGTCAACTTGAGGTATAAAAATATCTATGTAAACATTTCCAAGCAAAAATCTTAAATATTCTAGATTTTGTTGCATATCTGGGAGACAAACATATATCCTTCATTGTTTTTCTGTGACTTGCTTAGCCTATCTCTGTTCCCAGTCCTTTCTAACCTCCTCTGACTAATTCTCATAGTTACCATGCAATATTTTGATGCTGTACTAATTACTCCTTTTTTAACAGCTGCTTCTGGTCTAGAGTCTACTAAAAACTCTACCAGTGCCGGTTTTTCATTTAGGACCCACCTATTTCTTTCTTTTTGCCTATACTCTAATATCAATCCTGATAGGGAAGGCAATCTCTAACCTGGAGTCCAAATAAATTCTTGGCATTTTCTCATTCTGTTACCTTTCCCACTCTAGTTATTTGCTCCCAATACCTTGGTTCCTTTGCCACCTTTCTCCAATAAATTCCATCCCTCTCTTGCCTGTTGTCTGTATCCCTAGTTCCAATCATCCCCAATGACACAATCTCCTTTCCCAATTCCTGTGTTGGCTTAATTCCAAGAATACTTTCTGGTACTTTATGAATATATTATTATTCTCTATGATTATTGTTATTCTCTCTAAAGGTCTGCATCTAAAATCCCAGTCTCTTCTTGTTTCTTAGTTTCCCCCCATTTCATCATCATCCCTTTTCACTTTGAGTTAAAAGGTTTCTGTTTGTGCTATGTATAGATGCCTTAACTGTAACTCTGAAATACCCTTTCAAATTGGGCAGTCCCAATCTGCCTCGTTCTATTGGAAGAATCAGCTTATCCCACTTGACTCCTGCTGTCTTCCATTCCTAGATAAAATCCTTCAGCTCTTTATTAATTAGTATCCACAGCTTCTCCTCTCGTTGATAAAAATATGTCTGCCCTGTATATGAGTGAAGGGACTAAAACATTTTAACTACTTGTATCTTGCTATCCATATCCATTTAACAGAGCTTCCAATTTCTCAGTTTTTGTATTATCTTTTGTTTAGTCTCTTCCCGCATATCCTTAGCTGCCACACTGGAATCTTTTTAATTCATAGTGCTAAATACTTAATTTTATCATGTTCCCATAAATATGGATATTGCTGAACCAATTCATGTGTGGGTATATAATTTACCTCTGTTCCCTTTGTTTTAGCTTCATTAATTTTGTATCCCCAAAAGATTTCAAACTGTCTCAAAATGTTCCACAGCACTGTAATGTTCTTTTCTGGTTTTATTAGGTATAAAATAATATCATCTGCAAATAGAGGCAGCTTTTCTTGACTACCATGTCAATCATAACCTTGAATTTCTGAGTTCTTATTTTCTTTGCCAATGGTTCTACATATAAAGTCTTAACAGGGATAGTACCCACAACCCTTCTGGACATGGGCAGTCATCACTAAATTCAATTTTGGGTATTGACTATTACCTGTGCGGTATTATATTGGGTTTAAATGGCTAGGCTTAAAATGACCTCTGGGTCGATAGCCTAGTAATCTCCTGTGATCCTGTAATGTAAATAACAAAGAAGAAAGAGGACACTCCTGCCTGGTTCCTCTGCTCAAGCAAAAATTGTAAAAAAGGAACCCCCCCCCACTTTAATTTTTGCCTCTGATCCCTCATATATCCTTCTAATCAACCGTATAATTGTATCCGGAATGCAAATGCTTCCATTACCCTGCTCATAAAGTCCCAGCTTACTTTATCAAATGCTTTCTGTGCATGAAGACCCACCAGCAGCAGAGGTATTTTCTTACATTCTGCTTCCCTGTGGATCATCAGCATTCTGTTAATGTTGTCAAATGTATGCCTCCCCTCCACAAAACCACATTGAGCCATAGCTATCAATTTTGGTATCACTTTTGACATTATTTTAGCCATTATGGACGTAAACACTTTATAATCATGGGTTACTATTGAAATAAGCCTGTATGAAGCTGGATCTGATGGATCTTCACCCTCTTTAGGTATTACAGCTGCCACCTATTTCTTCCAGGATGTTGATACGTTTCCTCCTCTTAAAATACTGTTAAACAACACCTTCTATATCTTGATCAGTTTTGTATTTCCCAGCATCCAAGCCATTTATTCTTGGGGGACTTTTCTGTAGATTGGTTACGCATCACCATTTTTATCTCATCTCCTCCTATCCTGTTAGTAATTGAGCCTCATCTATCTCTAACCTTGGCATATTTAATTCTTCCATAAACATTTCCATTTGTAGTGTTTCTTGATTTACATATTTTTGTGCTTTATACTCACTTTCATAGAATTTCTGAAATATTTATAATACTTCTACATGATCTCTTGTTACCTTCCTTGTTATAGGCATTCTAAGCTTGGTGAAAGACCTTTCTACTTTCTTTTGTATGAGTTGTTGCGCTAAAAGCTTTTTTGCTCTAGAGTTATCAAAAAACAGTCGCTTAACAGCAATCTTTCCAAACTCATGCATATTACTGAGATAATCCCTTATTTTCTGTTTAGCATTATGCAGTTGCTCCTCTTCTTGTTATGTGGGATTCCCCCTATTTTGCAATATTTTAACATTTGTCAGTCCCTCTAAATAATCCTAGTTACTTCTTCACCATATCTCTCTCTGTTATTTCCACCCTGTTTTTAAACTTTACTTTAATTTTATCCCACTCCCTAGTTAAATTTTCAGAAGAAATTTCTATCTTCTTTAATAGCTCCTGAATAATTTCCACTACCCATTTGTTAAATTCCTGTCTTTTCAACAGAGAAGTAGGAAAGCACCAGTGTCTCATTTTTAATTCATAACCCTGTGTTTTTATTTTCGTTATTATTGGCACATGATCTGAAATAGTTATTGGGTGAAGACCTTCAATTAAATTAACATATTCTTGTGAAATATAAATTCTGTGTAGCCTAGCCCAGTTTTTGTAACTTGGGGAATGATATGTAAATTCACTCCGAGCTCCAAACTCCTAGTACTGAATTCATATCAACACCAAATATTTTCATAAATTTCTTCAAAAATCAACCCTCTTTTCTTATATTTTCCCTTCTGGGCCCCCAGACACATCTTCACGTTTTCAAATCAAATTCCAGTCCTCACCTATAAGTAATGTTCCTTGCCAAAAACTGATTATTTTTCCCAGAGTTTTCTTAAGCTCCAATATCGCATTTTTAGGTGGAATATAAATACATGCCAGTGTAATTATCCTCCCTTGCCAGTAGCCTCGTAGCACTACAAATCTACCATTATTATCTTTATATATCCTCTTCTATCACTATTGGAACTCCTCTTGTAATTAATATAAGTATTCCTCTTTTCCTTTGCTCCAGGTATACCACTGAATAACCATTCTGAAAACCTTTCTTTATCAAATTCACATGTTCAGTTCTTTCCAAGTGCGTCTCCAGTAGTATAACTATTTGTACTCTACATGTTTTAATATAGTTCACTACTCTGAATATCTCTTTAAAACTTGCTCCATTTTTTCAGCCTTTTGTTGTTTGAGTTGATATACTCCATCAGTGGTTTCATTTATTTTAGTCAGCTCTGTGTGCAGTTACCTTATACTTTCCTCTAGGTTACTGGAAGTCCTGTCTGGAGCTTGCACTGCTTTTTGCTGAACAATTGCAGTACTTTTCCCAGTCAGTGTTTTTTCGTCACCTTTTGTAGCTGGTTTTCCTTTAGGTCCTCTGTATTTCTTTTTCCCGGCATCCAGGAAATGCACTTACTAGCCAGTTACTGAAATTTACCCAGAAGTTTAGGTCCACTGACTTTCTCTGCTACATTTCTGTTTTCACACTGGGAGAGCTAGAATTAAGCTGTTACTCAGTGTACAGCCATCTTGGAAGTCCCATTGGGACCTTAATTTTGCTCTTGAAAAATTAACTCATCCACCTTTTGAGATAGCAGCTTCTTCTGCTTTGAAATTGTGTACCCCTGGAAGATTGTTTTGATAGTCTCTGTCTTCTGTGAAGAATCTCTGAGCTTCACGCCCCCATGGCAGTTCTTGCTATTCTGCTTTTTTCACACAAACAAAGTGTCTTTTATGACCAGTCCTTCTTTCATACCTGAAATCGTCAATGACTTATGTCTTTTAATCAGACCATTAATTTTTCATCTTTTTCCCCTCCCCTCAAAGTCATAGTAAGAGGGTTTTGTTTTATGTGGATTTGCATAGAAAACTCAGATATTATTTAGATAAAATTAAGAATATTAGAAAATCTGAGTAGTTTTTTGTTTCTTTTCATGTGTAGAAATTGGGCTTGGCCATTTCTAAGCAAACCATCTCCTTTGGGATCTCTAATTTAATTTCTTTTTCTATTCTTTTCATGCAAGCAACTTCCTCGTTCTGCTCATGCTTATGCTACTAGGGCAGTTGCCTCTTCTGGAACTTTGTTTAAGGGTCTTGACACTACATCTGTTTTGAAAGCGGCTACTTGGTCTTCTGTGCATCCTTGTACTAAACATTATAAGTTGGATGTCATTTCTGATACCAGGGCAGGATTTACCAGATTGGTCCTCCATGTTTTCTTGGAGAGTTCTAATTTTGCTGCCCCTGCCTCCTCCTCCTCCTCCGACTTTTTCTAGTAGCCTTAATACTCTCCCTTTTGTAAGGAATATTGTAACAATGATAAAGAAGGATGTAGTGCAGTTGTGTAAGAACTTACCATAAGATTAGATGTCCAACATTTCACTGTTGCAGGATTTTGTCCCTCGCTCTTTTCCCGTTGTTTTTTTTTTTTTTTAATTTTCCCTGTGTCTGAGGGATCTTTCTGTCTACCATTTGTGGATGTACATGCAGTTCCTATCTTCTTCCTCCTCTTGAGTTGTTCAGGTTTTTCTGGGGCAATACAGTTTTGAGGGTTTGGTGCAAATACATCACTTATGCATCTTGCACCTCGGATTGTAAGACATACATCTCACATACAACACTTGGAAGGACCTAAGGCTTTGGTATGCTGGCCAGACATGACTATACTCAGTAGGATATCCCTTCTGTAAGGAATACTGCAACAATCACCAATGAAAAGTAAGGGCATCTACTGTTATGCTAAGTTCTTACACAACTGTACTTTCCATTTTTCAATATTAAACAGGAGATGTTATGTTGTCCTACCTTGCCTTCATTCTTAATGGTTGGGTTCAGAGCCGATCCTTGGCTCTGACTCAGCCGAATACTAAAGCTCGAAGTCTTTCACTTGGCTTGTGGCTGAACACCTATCCCATCATGCAGTGGTGTAATCCCTCAGATCTCATTTGCCACGTAAACAGATCTGAAGTTCTTCATCTTGGCCGTGGCTAAGTGCTGGATTTTTCTTTAAAAAAACTATATTCCTCTTATAGTTAGTTGTAATTAGTGTTAATATTAGTTAGTCATTTCTTATTATATAGTGTGATGTTAAGTTGTCCATCTCGCCTTCATTCTTGCTGTTTGGGTTCAGAGCCGATCCTCGGCTCCGACTCGGCCATCTTTTATAGCTCGTGAGCTGTTTACTGGCTCGAGGCTACCCCTTATCCCAGAATGCCCAGTGTCAGCTACCCAGATCTCGTTTGCCGCTTCAGCTGCGAGGTTGCTTCGTTACTGGCTCAGGCTTAGTATAGATTTTTTCTATTATTATATTTGTTGTTTATTTTTAAAAATTTGTCAAGTTTTTGTCTATATATTACTTTATCCCTTATCACTTCTTGTGTGTTGTAGCTTTGTTGGCCGTCGCTCCATAACTCGCAGGCCTTCTATCTCCCCTGAACTCATTTAAATTAGAGAGTTCTCCCCTCCCCCGCCCCCTTTAGGACAGCCGTTTAAATTAGAGGCTCTCCTTCTGTCCCTTAACTGTAAAAAAAAAAAAAAAAAAAAGACTATTTGTTTCTTAGTTTTGTAGTATACCTTTTTCTTGTTGTTGTTGTGGTTGTTGTTAGTAAAAATGTCTAAAGATACCAAGGTATCTGGCTTCACAAAGTGTGACTCATGCTGTCAGAAAATGTCTCTGACAGATGGGCACACTAGTTGTGTATATTGTTTGGGTGCTGTTCACCTGCAGGACTCCTGTTCTATATGTCACGCTTTTAGTCCAAGGGTCCTGCAGGAGCGCAAAAACAAATTAATCTTTCGGGGATTATTGAAGCCTCAGGATTCTCCGGCTAAAAGTACTCAGCCAGCGAAATCCCCTAAGTCTATCAAGCTGTCGGCTCCAACTTCTGAGCCAACCCCTTTACTTGACCAACCAAGTATGTCAGTGCTGGCTGGCACCGACAAGACAACTCCTCCGTCAGCTCCATCTGCTATTTCTGAGCCGTCTCGGAGCCATAAGAGACTGAGGTCTCTGTCCTTGGAGGCCATCCACTCAGTCACCTTTGTTACAGAGTGAACGTAGCCATCATTCTTCCCACTCCTCTCGATCCTCTAGATTATCGGATCATGATGTGGAGAGAGTAGTAAGTAGGTTGCTTAAGTCACAGGCACTGGCAAAAATTCTGTCCAGCCGACTTCAACAGGTATCGGCTCCAACCGCCTCTATTTCTGTTCCTTTTCCGACTATATTTAGCTGGGAGCCGGAGACCATGGATCTGCGGGTAGTAGAACCGTCGGCTCCGATTACCTCGATTATACCTTCTATCGAGGGATCTGGGCGCTGAGGCTCTCTTGTTGGCTCCGAGTGGGGGGATTGGCACCGGACCCTTGTCCGACCCCATTCTCCCCCTCGGAGCTTCGGCGCAGATGAGCTCAGCTCCAACATCGGCCTCAGAGCCGTCACCCTCGACGTGGAGAAAGACTTCTGTTTCTTTGGAGCTGGAGCTTTCTCTGCCTAGAGATCGGAACGCCTTCGAGGTCATGCGGAGTGTGCTGTCCCCCAAAACAGCTCTACTGCCAGCTCCATCGGCTCCTCTCCGTGCTGTCTGTTCCAAACTCTACTTCTCCTTCAGACCCCAAGCGTAGGGAACCTATGCCCCAGGACACCCCATTGGGGGATTCCTCTTCTTCCGAAGCCTCCCTTGATCACTTGGAAGAGCCTCCCCAGAAGAAGAAGTGCAAGAGGAAGCACATAGACTCCCCTGAGTCTGTCACTTCAGATGCAGACATGGATGAATCGGAAGGGTCCCCAAGGTCCCCCTCTGAAGATGTTTCCTTTTCGGACATCCTTGAAATGCTTAGACAGAGGAGGGACTGGACTTTCCTAGCCCCTACCGAGGACGAGTCTATATACCTGGATGCATTCGGTTCCCAACCTTCCACCTCCTGGGTATCTCCTCCTTTCGATCTACTCATGTCTGTAGTGGCTTGAAAGGTTGGTCAGCTCCAGATTCTGTGGAACCTACTCCGAGGAGACCAAACAAATTTATTACAGCCCTCCAGGACAAACAGTTCCTCTCCAAAGGTGTACCCGTTGATGCCATGGTGGTAGCAGCAGCCACCAAGAAAGAGTTAGCAGAAACCTCTTCATCTGTTCATCCTCCAAACAAAGAGTCTCGGACGATGGACAGATATGGAAAGCGAATGTTTGCTTCAGCGACCTTTTCAGTGAGGTCCCTGAACTATCTATGCCATTTTACACATCTTCAAAGGGATCTCCTGAAAGAGCTTGGAGATACCCTTCAAGATCCTACAGCTGAGGGAGCACCAGCCAAAGTAGCTTCTCAGCTTACGACTCTTAATTCCATAGTCAACTCCTCCATGAGGTTGATTTTCTATGCAGCCGATGAAGCAAGCAGAGCCACGGGGACAGGTGTGGCTCTCAGGAGATATGCTTGGATGCGGCTGTGTCAGTTTGCGGAACCCTTTCGAGCGTCCTTTACCAGTACTCCCTTTGATAACTCTCTTCTCTTTGGGTCTCAGGTGAAAGACACGTTGACCAGGTGTGAGCAGGAAGGCAAGCCTCTCTCTGCCGTGGGAGTCTGTTTTTCCACTCCTTCCAGACCTTATCCCAAGGGTCAGAAGAGCGTAAAGATGTGGTTCCGAAAATCCCAGGGACCCTTGCCTGACACACGTGGTGATTTTTCCCCCAGGGGCAGGGCGGGAAACAACAATAACAGACGCCGCCCTCATGGCAGAGGGGGACCGCAAATCCAGGGTGACAGAGAAACCTTCTCTGCCAAGCCCTTCCAGCATCCCTGAAGGGTTGCCCGACTGCTCACGTCTGGAGGCACTTGAGGGAAGACTTACGCTGTACCCAAAAGCCTGGCAAAATATAACAAGAGACAGATGGGTACTATCCATCATATCCGGATGTTACAAAATTCCCTTCCATCAATCCCCCATAGAATCAAAAAAGCCCATCCCAGATGTACCACCCAATCTAAGGGATCAAGCAGTCACAGAAATTTCAAGACTGCTAGAAAAAAGAGCCATTCAAGATGTCCCCGCAACCAACTGGGATCCGGAACTTACTCAAGATTCTTTTTAGTACCAAAAAAGACAGGGGACTGGAGACCGATACTGGATGTCAGCAGATTGAACAAATCTGTACAAAAAGAAAAGTTCCAGATGGTGACACTGCAGTCCATTTTCCCTTTTCTGGGTCAGGACAATTGGATTTGATTGATAGATCTTCAGGACGCGTACTACCATATCAAGATGGACAGACGCTCCAGGAGATTTCTTCACTTCCGGGTAGGGGCCAGTCATTACCAGTTCAGAGCTCTTCCCTTTGGTTTCACCTCAGCCCCGCCAGGGTGCTCACCAAGTGTATGGCAGTAGTCACGGCTCACCTGAGGCGTCAAGGATTCCAGGTGTTTCCCTATCCAGATGACTGGCTCATGACTGCTACCACCAGGCGTCAACTCTTAGAGGCATGGGATAATACAATCACATCATGCACTCAACTAGGCATTACAGTAAATTTCGAAAAATCTGCCTTGTTGCCCTGTCAGTCTATCACATACATAGGAGCAGAATTAAACACAAAAGAAATGTTTGCAAGATTACCACAGGAAAGAGTTTCCACTATTCGTCAATAAGTGTTAATTCTAATGCAGAGCAAAAGGGTTCAAGTCAGACATGTCCTCCAAGCTCTAGGCTCCATGGCAGCTGCCATTCTTCTTGTCCCATTAGTGCGTTTCCACATGTGAATCCTTCACTGGCTTCTTTTCACGCAGTGGTCTTTCCAGGAACTACCCATGTCTCACATGATCCTGATCACAGAAACACGCAAAAGGCAAACTTGGTGGATGGTCTCCCCACTAGTAATTCAGGGCAGACCTTTCATACAACCCCCTCTGGTAGCCACAGCGACCACGGACGCCTCCCTGATAGGGTGGGGGAGGCATTATCTAGGCAGAACAGTCCATGGCACTTGGCAACCTCACGAGTGCCATCTGCATATCAATGTCCTGGAAATGAGAGCAGTTCTTCTAGCGTTGCAAGCCATTCAAGACTCTCTTCCTTCCGGGACCATTGCAATCCAAATGGACAACATGTCAGTGATGTGGTACATCAACAAACAGGGTGGGACCAGGTCTTACCCCTTGTGTCGAGAAGCACTCAGACTGTGGCAATGGGCGATTTCCTCCCAACGTTTTCTGATAGCAACGCACATCCCTGGGAAATCCAACGTCATAGCAGACAGGCTCAGCAGAGCTATCCTCATGTCTCACGAGTGGTCTCTGAATCAGGAAGTTGTGGATCTTATCTTCCACACATGAGGACAGCCTTGCTGCGACCTATTTGCCACTCCTCTCAACAACAAATGCAGCAGCTATTTCTCCCTACTTCCTCTTCCAGGTCATATACCCAGAGATGCTCTAGTCCACGATTGGCCTCAGGGACTCCTTTACGCTTTTCCCCATTTTCCCGTAATTCAAAGACTCATACAGAAAGCAAAATCGTTGGGTTGCAAAATGATCCTCATTGCCCCATATTGGCCTCGACAGATATAGTTCCCGTTCCTACACCTCCACCTTCTGGATCAACCGTGGATTCTGGACCCAGTTCCAGATCTTCTGATTCATCAATCAGGCGGGTTGCACCAATCCCTTCAAATTCTCCAGCTCACAGCTTGGTTACTCCGCTTCCAACCTTAGCCAGGCTTTCCAGTATCTCCCCAGCAGTCCGTGATATTATTGTTTCCTCACATAAGTCTACTACGAGGAAAACGTATGCTAGTAAATTGAAACGGTTTTCTTACTGGGCAGAATCTAGAAATTTGGATCCTTTCTCAGCCCCAGTCCATGAAATTCTTGAATTTCTAGCACAACTCTTTCAGGCTGTTGCGGCTTCCGCTACTATTAGAGTACAAATAGCTGCCATTTCTAATTTTCATATCGGTATGTTTAATTCTAGCATAATGTCTCATAAGCTCTGCAAGGCCTTTATGAAAGGAACATCTCTTCTTAGACCCCCAGTTAGAGAGGGATCTCAATTTAGTTTTAGCTTCCTTAATTTTGCCTCCCTTTGAACCGGCAGCATCATGTTCCTTAAAATTTCTTTCTTGGAAGACACTTTTTCTGGTTGCCATCACTTCAGCTAGACGTGTTTCAGAACTTCAAGCACTATGTGTTCATCCTCCTTACCTGGTGTTTCACAAGGACAGAGTTTCTCTGAGGACCAATCCATCCTTTATTCCTAAAGTCTGCTCAGAGAACAATTTAAATCAGTCCATAGATCTCCCAGTTTTCTTTCCTAGTCACAGCAACAAGGCAGAATACAAGCTCCACCAATTGGATGTGCACAGACAATTGCGTTTTTACCTCCATAGAACTAAAGAACTAAGAAAGTCAGACCAGTTATTTCTTTCTTATGCTTTCAACAAACAAGGCCTTCCAGTTTCTAAGGTGACCTTATCCAGATGGTTATCTGATACTATTGCCTTTATTTATCAGTTATGAAATAAAGAGCTACCAGCTAAACCAAAAGGTCATTCCACTAGAGCATTAGCCACCTCCGTGGCCTTTCAGTCTATGTTGCCCATAGCCTCAATCTGTGCAGCTGCCACTTGGGTAAACCCTCACACTTTTATCTCTCATTACAAGGTGGATATGGTCTCCCGGAGCAGAGCTTCCTTTGGTTCTACTGTTCTGAAGAGTCTGTTCCAATGAGCCACCCGGGATTTTAGGTGCTAGGGACACTGTCCCAAACAGCAAGAATGAAGGCGAGATGGACAACTTAACATAAAGAAGTTATGTACCTACCATAACGTTCTATGTTAGTTGTCTTCATCTCGCCTTCCTTCTTGCGTCCCCCCCTCCTTCCCCTTTTCTAGAGGATTGAGAGAAGTTCTTTTTTTTGTTTTCACTGGCTGAGTATCTTTTATTACTTCACTTGCCAGGTAATTTATGACTCTTTCCTTGTTTAGGTGTATTGGATAACCGGTTTTTAAGAAACTGGTTACTCTACTTGTGTCTAGTGTGCGCTATCACAAACGAGATCTGGGTAGCTGACGCTGGGCATTCTGGGATAAGGGGTAGCCTCGAACCAGTAAACAGCTCTCAAGCTATAGAAGATGGCCGAGTCGGAGCCGAGGATCGGCTCCGAACCCAAACAGCAAGAAGGAAGGTAGGAGATGAAGACAACTAACATGGAACGTTATGGTAGGTACATAACGTCTTTTTTTTTTTCACTCTTGATATTAATGTTTATGTAGATATATATTTTGCCGTATTTGGCTTTTGTGTTTGGCCGTCGCTTCCCTCGTCTGGCCATTGTTTTCTCCTATCCCGTTTAACTTGCCAAACCCGCAGTTTTTAGGGGTTCTGTTGTACTTTCTTATTGGAGCACTGTTTAAGTTAGAAGTGCTTCCAATCTCTGTGTTGTAATGTGTGGTTGTTTTTCCTTTCAGGCAGTTAGCTAAGCTTGTGCCCATTTAAGGTAGAGGGCCTAGTGCCCAATTAAGTTAGAGGGTATAGCTATCATCCTCCTCTAGTTGTTAAGTTTCCTTTGCTGACTTTACAATAACTTAGAACTATCAGAGTGATGTGCAGTTTTAGTTTAGTTATATACACATTAATATAATCCTTTTCAGAGTGTCGTTTGATAATATAATTTTGTTTTTTAGAGTGTGTTTTGAATTTATACAAAATAGTTGTAGCTTGTTGTGCCATAATGTCTAAAGACCAAAAAGAAATGAAGCAATCAGGGGTTAAGAAATGTCAAAAGTGCTCCCAGAAAATGTCCTTTTACAGATGGTCATAGTATCTGTGTGTATTGTCTCGGAGCCATTCATTTACAAGAAACATCTACCTTCTGCCATTCCTTTAGCTCTAGGGTTTTACTGGAGAGAAAAAATAAACTCATTGTAAGAGGGCTTCTGCAGTCTTCTTTTTCTGAATGTTTAAAAAGTCAGAGCACCTCCAGTAAATCCAAGTCTTCATCTAAAACTGGCAAACCTACCAAAAGATCTTCTTCATCTTCTTCTGGCCATTCGGAACTGCCAGAGAAGACAGCTAGAACAAACCAGTCGGATCCAAGACCTTCTGGATCAGACAAACCAAGCTCCTCGGCGCCACAGATTTCGGAGCCAAGAGAGTCTCAGGTTCGGAGCCAGTCTCCAGAATTGTTACTGGTCTCCCCTACTCTGAGGTCTCTAATTTTACAGAGATCTCACTCACCTACTCTTTCCTCTAGGTCCTTCAGGAGCCTATCGGATGACGATGTGGACATGGTGGTGTGCAGACTGCTGAAATCGCCGCTGATGGCAGAACTTTTCTCAGCTCTAACCCAGTTGGTTTTGGAGCCAGTAAATGTCTTTTCATCCACGTCTATTCCTCCTCTGAGCCAAGCTGGAATATCGGAACCAAAATGTCTAATACCCATTGTAGTAGAATCTTCAGTGCCGAGACTGACTTTGTAGATTTCGGAACCGCTGTCTGCTCCGACATCTTCGGTGCCATTCAGGATGTCTAGGAGCTAAAGCTCTCTGTTCAGGTCTGGAGGGGACACTCCTGAAGCAGCAGGTTCAGGGTTTCCTGGAGTTTCTCCTGGAACCTCCTGGTGTGTAACTAACCTGAACCTTTCAGGAGTCTACCTTTGTCACGCCCTTTTCGATCTTTCTCCTCAAAAAATCAAAGACATAAAGACATACTCGAGCAGGAAGAACAAAACTCTCTCTGTTTGGAGTATATCTTCCCATCTCAGAACTCTATCCTAAGGGTCAGAAGGGTGGCAAAATGTGGTTGAAAAACCATCCTGTCCCACACATCAGAAAATTCCCAGATGTTCCACCCAGTCAAAGGGAACAGGCAACTATAGAGATTCAAAAGTTGCTGGAAAAAAGAGTCACCCAGAGAGTCCCCACAGACCAAATAGGATTTGAAACTTACTCAGGATTCTTTTTAGTGCCGAAAAGAACAGGGGACTGGAGACCCATCTTGGATTTCAGCAAACTAAATGGATCCGTAAAGAAGTCAAAGGTCCGAATGGTGGCACTGCAGTCTATTCTTCCTTTTTTAGGGAAAGACAATTGGATGTGCTCGATAGATCTGCAGGATGCATACTACCATATAAAAATGGACTGGTCATCAAGGTGTAATTTGCACTTCCAGCTTGGAGCCAGTCATTACCAATTCAGAGCTCTGCCTTTTGGTCTCACTACAGCCCCCAGAGTGTTCATCAAATGCATGGCAGTAGCCACGGCTCACTTGAGACAAATGGGATTCCAAGTGTTTCCATACCTAGATGACTGGCTCCTGACTGCCACCACCAGGCATCTGCTACAACAGGCAAGAGAAGCCACATTACAACTTTGTTCTCACTTGGGGATAATAAATTCAAAAAAATCTGCCTTGTTACCATGTCAGCATATTACATTTATAGGAGCAGATCTCAACACTATCTCCATGATGGCAAAGTTACATGCGGAGAGAGTATCTCTACTCAGACAACAGATTTCCAACCTTCTGCCAAGAAAAAAAGTGAAGGTGAAAACAGTCTTAAAAGTTCTAGGAACCATGGTAGCAAGTGTAACCCTAGATCTGAAGTAGTTAACTTCATTTGATCAGCAACCTGTGGGTATCGGATCCGAGCCGGCAGCTTTCCTAGCTAAAAGATCCGAGCTCCAAGCTCCTCCCCTACCCATAATGCCCTGCCACCTCCCTCTAACCCTCAGATCTCGTTTGCTTCTTAGAATGAGCTCCGAGCGTGGTACTGTGAGTTTAGGATTTTATATATACTTTTCTGTCAAATTTTCTCTATCTTTGTGTGTGTGAACTCCCTTCTAACTCCCTTAGCTTTTGTGGGTAGTTTTTAAAACTTTTTGGTTAGTTAAAGTTATTCCCCTCCCCCTCTGCGTGTGTGAAGGTGTGTGTGTGTGGGCCTGTACACTTTTCTTTCTAAATATGTCTGAAGGCCCAAAAGCTGTGTTTTCTAAATTCTCCAAGTGTGGCCATAAGCTGTCCCCAGCGGATGGCCACACTCGGTGCGTTATTTGCCTGGGAGTTGACCATCTTACTTCGGGCTGCATTATTTGTGCAGCCTTCAACCCCAGGGCTTTGAGGGATAGGAGGACAAAACTTATCCTTGCGGGCCTTTTGCCCCCTGATTCCACTTCGTCCTCCTCTTCCTTTGTGGCGCCAGCCGCGGCTGCAGCTGCTGCACCTACCGACTCCGATCCCCTGGCCGGGACTCAACCTCCCTCTTTGGCCCAGGAGGAAAGGGACAGCAAAAAAAAAAGAGAAGAAGGACAGGGAGTGGGAAAAAGAGAGACACCGTAGCCACAAGAGGCGGTCCGAGTCAGCTCCATCGGCTCCGCCATCCAAGCAGCTTGCCTCTCCCCTTAAGGTCTCCAGGCCTTCCCCCTCCCGGCTCCGTTCTCCACGTTTCTCCCTGGAGCCGGAGGAGGAGACCCGGTCACCTTCGAGGTCGTCTAGGCGGCCTTTCCGGCTGGCCTCGTTGGCCTCGTCCAGATCTACAAGGAGTTTATCTGACGCAGACATGGACCGGATAATGCGTCGATTTCTTCAGGCCCAGCTACAGATGGGAGTGCTCTTGCCCCCCCCCTCTGGGGGGGGGGGAGCTCGACCCCCTTTTTCACCTCCATTGCTCCTTCTTCGACCCGCTATCAGGGCTCGGAGCTGTCGGATCCGACTAGCTTCGGAGCCGGGGTGGTGTTGGCGCCGACATTGTTTCCTACTTCGGCGCCGACTGTACCCTCGAGTCTGTCGGATCCATTTTCGGATCCGAGCTCTCGGTGCCGTGAGTTGAGCATCGGATCCGGAGGGGTTAGTGTGCCTTCGGCTCCATTGAGGTCGGAGCACACTACCCTTTCGGATCCGTTCGTGTCACCTCCGGCTCAGATCCGCACATTGGATCCGAGGAGACTGCTTTCGGATCCTAGGGAAAGCAGTTCTCCCTCAGTGTTCGATGTCATGGAGAGGGTCCTTTCGAGGGATTCGAGGCCCCAGGCTCTTGCTACGGATCCACCCACCATTCCCTTTCAGACGGGCCTGACTTCCATCATCCGGCCCCAGGGACAGCCTGCGCCTGTGTCCCAGATGGTTCCCGTTTAAAAAAGTTTTAAAAACTACCCACAAAAGCTAAGGGAGTTAGAAGGGAGTTCACACACACAAAGATAGAGAAAATTTGACAGAAAAGTATATATAAAATCCTAAACTCACAGTACCACGCTTGGAGCTCATTCTAAGAAGCTTACAGAAGCCGCGGCAAATGAGATCTGAGGGTTAGAGGGAGGTGGCAGGGCATTATGGGTAGGGGGAGGAGCTTGGAGCTCAGATCTTTTAGCTAGGAAAGCTGCCGGCTTGGATCCGAATCGGATCCGATACCCACAGGTTGCTGACAAATGAAGTTACCTACTCAGATGGAACGTTATGGTGAGCACATAACTTCTTTTTCCCCTGGCCCGGATGCACATGAGAATTCTGCAGGGGCTCCTTTTTTCTCAATGGCCATTTCAAGAACTACCCATGTCTCACCAGATCAGAATCACAGAGTCATGCAAGAAGGCTCTACAGTGGTCGCTTCTTTCCAGTCAAGTGACAGTAGGTTGCCCCTTTACCCTGCAACAACGTGTAGCAACAGTGACCATGGACGCCTCCCAGATAGGGTGGGGGGGGCGTTATCTTGGGAGGATGGTCCAAGGCACATGGCAGGAGCATGAGGCCCATTTGCACATCAATGTCCTAGAGATGAGAGCAGTGCTCTTGGCGTTGCAAGCACTTCAGGACTCTCTTCCATTAGGAACAATTGCAGTTCAGATAAACAACTATTGTTCCTCCTTGCTTGTTTATGTAGCAGACTACCTTTGCCGAGGGGTGATGAGTACATAACTTCTTTTTCCCCTAGCCCAGATGCACATGAGAATTCTGCAGGGGCTCCTTTTTTCTCAATGGCCATTTCAAGAACTACCCATGTCTCACCAGATTAGAATCACAGAGTCATGCAAGAAGGATCTACAGTGGTCGCTGAACCTTTGCCGAGAGGCACTCAGAGTATGGCAATGGGCTACATCTTCCCAACGCACATTCCAGGGAAATACAACATGATAGCAGACTCAGCAGGACAGTACACCTGCCTCATGAGTGGTCCTTAAAGCAAGAGATAGTGGAGATCATTTTCTGGAAATGGGGCCAGCCTTGCTGCGATCTCTTCACAACTCCAGTGAATGCCAAATGCAGAAGCTACTTTACCCTAGTTCCCCCCTCCGGGGGAATCACCAAGGGACGCACTTGTACACTTCTGGCCTTTGGGACTTCTTTATGCATTCCCTCCCTTTCCTCTAATACCCAAAGTCATACAGAAAGCCAAGTCATTGGGAAGCAGGCTAATTCTCATTGCCCCACACTGGCCTCGTCAGATTTGGTTTCCCTTCCTCTGGTTTCATCTTCAGGAGGAACCGTGGGTTCTGGACCCAGTTCCAGACCTTCTGACTCATACATCCGGAACAACCCACCCCGCCCTCCAAACCCTCAAATTGACAGCGTGGCTGCTCCAGTTCCAAGTTTAGTCAAGCTTCATAATTTCACACTGGCAGTGAAATATATCTTAGTATCTTCACTTAAGGCTTCAACCAGGAAGTTATATTCCAGTAAATGGAAGAGGTTCTCATACTGGCCTGAATCAAGAGACACTGATACCTTCTCTGCCCCAATCAGCTCTATTCTTGAATTCCTGGCAGAGCTCTTTCATCAAAGTTCTGCGGCAGCTACTATTAACGTTCAATATGGGTGACTGCACTCTTAACTTGATGTCCCACACATTGTGCAAAGCTTTCTTAAAACGTACTTGCTTATTAAGACCTCCAATTAAAGAGCCCTTATCACCATGGGATTTGAATTTTGTTCTATCATATCTAACCTTACCTCCATTTGAGCCCTCATCAACATGTGATCTCAAATTTCTATCATGGAATACAATTTTATTAGTGGCCATTACTTCTGCAAGGAAAGGCTCAGAACTGCAAGCCCTGTCAATCAAACCTCCTTACTTGATCTTCCATAAGGATAGAGTATCTCTTCAAACTAACCCATCCTTTTTACCTAAAGTGTGTTCTCAGATTAATCTAAACCAAACTATTGAGCTGCTAGTGTTTTCCTCCAATCATGGCAACAAGGCAGAATACAAGCTACACCAATTAGATGTGCACAGACAACTTCGCTTCTATTTACACAGAACCAAGGATTTTAGGAAATCTGATCAATTTATTTCCTTTTCAGAAGCAAAAAAAGGTATGCCTGTTTCTAAGGTCACATTCTCAAACTGGCTTTCAAAATGCATCACCTTTATCTACAGTGCTAATAACATAGAGCTACCTTTCAAGGTCAAGGGACATTCTACAAGAGCCATAGTAACATCATCTGCCTATCTAGCTAGACTATCAATGGACAGTATTTGTGCAGTTGCTACATGGGCTAGCCCCCATACCTTTATCACTCATTACAAAGTGGATTTGGCCTCCAGGGACAGGGCCTCCTTTGGTTCCACTGTACTGAAAAGTGTACTCTCATGAGCCACCCAGGAAATATGGTGCTAGGGACGCTGTCCCAACCAGTAAGAATACATGTGAGATAGGACAACATAAATTTCAAGTTATTTTGAAATATGGTGTATTAATAGCTCATTCTTAAGGAGAAGATTCCATATATTTTATTAAAGCCAACAAGTTTATCACTTTAGACATAACACCAAACAACTAAAAGCATCCTGCATTTGTCTTCTGTGTCAGTATATGCATTGTACTTACCTAAATGTAAGAAGTTATTATCACCCTTATGTGAACCTGATGGCTGTTCATTACTTATCTTAGTAACCTTAGTGTAGGCTTTGGTTACAGCTGAAGTATTATATAATTATAAACAGGTTGACGAATAAATGAGTGTCACATAAAAAGCTATCTTGTCGCTACATAAATTTTCCACTCTTAAAAGTTCTTCAAAGGGAAGAGATGAGAGGACATGGTAAGGAGACAACTTTTACTGTGAACATACCTTAAGATGGAAGTAGGTTTTCTGTAGATAACTGATCTAGCTTGTTACTGGGACCGTTTTCCATTGTAATATCTAAATTAATCTGTCATTGAATTTGAGATATTATTTCTATACCAAAGCTATCATTTTTATTCATATTAGAAATTCATGAGCAGGCTGGGACCCCCTTTATGTAAATGTTAATTCATCTGAGTAAAGAAAATATCAGATAACATTTTGGAAAATTAAGTAAAGAAATAGATGACCTTCAGAGTATTTAATTTTAATTAGAACAATAAAAAGATTAGTATAACAATGCAGAGAAGTGCCCATGGTTGCACCCGATAACTGCTGAAATAATTAAACATCAAACAAAAATAAATTATTATTAAGACAAAAATAAGTTAAATCCATAATATAATCAGTAGTAGACTTACTGCCTCAAAAGTAAACAGCATGTTCAAAGTTTCAGAGCACTTTCATTGCACCTGAACCACTGTGGGGTTTAAGGGGATTTGCATAAAAACAGTGGTTAGGGTAGCAAAAGATTCAAAGCTTTCTTGCCTCTGAAGTGTGCTCCTTCTGGGGACTTCATAGAAGTGACACTTAGCTAGCAATTTTTCAAAGCTAGGCAGATAAGTACCCTTCTGGGGAAGACCTTCCACTACATAATTTTATCTGAGGGAAAACAGAAATCAGGTATGATTATTCTAGGAAACTTCAGTTTTATGGTTTGTCATGTCATGTAAGGATTTTCTTTACTACATTATGGTGCAAATCACTTAATTTACTTATGTTAGGGGAAGAATATTGTGCTGTTGGGGCTATTACTGAAACTATTACCTTAAAACCTTATGTTTGTTGTCAGGAGGTTTACCAACTCCAATACCTGCTTTTCAGGCACTTGTCACAACTATGCCATGGAACAATTACATGTATTTTGAGTTCTTCCTTCTTACAGCTGCAAAAAGAAGAACATTTTGCAAGAACATTTGTGTGTCAGGCTGGCTCTGTCTCTGCCCCAGCCTACGATGAGCAACTATTCCATGGCCAGATCATTGTGTCTTGGTTCATCTGGTGTAATTCCATGGGAAGCCACTAACAACTTTGAGGTAGGCATGTCCCCTGCAACCAGTTGTACTCACTGGGTAAGGACGAACCCCTCTTGCTGGTCTCAGAAGAAGGAGTGGATAAAGTCTTACAACATAACCTGGTTAAGGTGCCTAACATGGGTCAGCCTCTTTTTTTTTGGGGGGGGGGGTCCAGGAAAAGAAAGTAAAATGTTTAAAATGGAATCACTCCTGTTTTTCTTACTATGAAGAGGGAAGACTTGCTGGGTTTTGCCAAGAGATTACTGTCTGCCATTAATGTTTTAAATCACTGTCTGACACTGATTCACAGTCAGAAGAACTGGGAAAGGAAAGGGAATGTTTATCGTCAGTTAATTCTTCTCATGCTGAAGAGTCTGATGCTGAGGAAAGTATTTCTTGAGATTTCCCTTGAGAAGAGTTATCTTTTTTTGAAACTATACCCAAAAGGAAAGATTTGTTTCACTGGGAACGGAATAAATACCCTATCTCCCAGCAGGAATGTTATGATTTGTTGCAACTGGATTTTCCTCTGTCTGCAGTTCTCCGTCCTGTTTTCTGAGCTTTAAAGGATGTTTTCTTAACAGCTTGCAGTATGCATAAAAGTCTGGAAAGTTAAAGTGCCTAAAAGTCAGACTCCTGCTCCCAAAAAGTCTGAAGTTGTGTAGAGTACTTCATGCACATAAATATCTGATCTGATGTTGTCAATTTTCATTATATCCTCAACCTATGGGTTTAGATCCATTCCCTCAGATCCAACTTGGCCATTGCAAAAGCTTGTGGCAACCAGAAAACTCTTGAGCTGATTCCTTACCCATAATGCACCAATCCCAATTACCTCAGGTTTCGTTTGCTGCTTGAAAGCAAAGGTGTGGTGCCAGCTTCTCTTGAGCTGCTAAGTTTTGATGTGATGTTGTCAATCTCACCTTTTTTCTCACTGATGGGTCAGATCCGATCAATCGGATACATCTTGGCCATTGTCCAAGCTCAAGGTCTTCAGCAAACTCATGGGCCTCCTTCTTTACCCATAATGCAACCCCCCTAGCTTCCTCAGATCTTGTTTGCAGTGCAGCGAAGAGGTTGAATAGCAAGCTTTGGACTAAGTGTTTGATATTTTTCTTCTTCTATTTCTGTCACTTTAACTTTCCAAACTTTCACCTTTTCCATTTTAAATAATAGTCTATATCTTTACCCTTAGTGAGTGTCTCTTTCTACCGTATTTTAGTAGTTATCATCCATTTAAGTTAGAGGACATCTAACAAATGTCCGTTTAAGTTAGAGGACATTCTATCCCCTCTCTTCCACTTCCACCTTTCTAATTATTATTTAAAAAAAAACATCTCTCTGTTCTTTAATTTTCATTCCGTTTAAGTTAGAGAACTGTCTACGAGTTTTGTGTGCCTGTGTAATCTATTTCTCTTAACTTTTATTTTTTCCTCGCTTAGATACGTCTCAAAAGCAGGAAGGGAAGCTCTTAGGCTTCAAAAAGTGTGAAAAATGCAGAAAGAAGATGCCCCTTAATGATTCATACATTCTTATGTATTTATTTGCAAGAGTCACGCTCCATCTGCCACGGATTTAACCACAGGGCATTGATGGAGCATAAATACAAGCTTATTCTAAAAGGTCTGATTAAGACCCCTTTTTCTGAGGCTATATCACTGGAAGCCTTTAAATCTGACAAACTGGACAAACCACAAAAGAGAGCTTCTTCGGAGCCAAGATCCTCTTTGAAGCCAAAGCAGAAGGCTCCCAAGTTGTTGGATCCAAAGGAACTACCAGAGCAGACAACTGAAGTTGGTTCCAAGGCTTCTTTGGAGCAGAAAGAACCCTCAACCCCAAAGATGACCTTACCCTCTGAATTTAGATGTAGGAGCCGATCACCTTCCCTGGAACCAGTCCTCTCTCGGCTCCCATCAAATTTTCTAGCCAGATCCAGGTCACCTACTCTCTCTCTACCCTGTAAACCAGGAGTCTGTCCGATGAAGATGTGGATAGGGTAGTGGAGAGACTATTAAAGACACCACCCTTGGCCAAGTTACTGTTGGATCCAAGCCCAAAGGAAATGGATCAGACTCAACCTTCCCCCTCGGCACCTGCTCTTCCTCTGATCTGTCCCTCTGTTTTAGAGCCAAAAGAGTCCGATATCCAGCTTGTGTCTGTATCGGGTCCAGGACCCATAGGCTCCTTGGATCCAGTATCTGCCCAGAGTGTTTCCTCACAGTCGAAGCAGGGAACCTCTGGGAGCCGACACTTCCTGATCAGGTTCGTGGAGCCAATTCAGATCTCACTGGATCCGACCCTGCCTCTGGGTGCCACAGCATGGGTGAGTTTGTCTCCTACCTCAGCTTCAGAGCTTCCTTCTTTTGCTTCGGAGGTTCCATTAGCTGAAACAGCTCGATTGTCGGATCCGGGGAGTTCTTTGGAGTGGGGGCAAACTCCCTTCGAACTTATGAGGAGGGTTCTGACTTCTTCTCAGTCTGAGACATGGTCTCCTTTGGATCTTCCTCCCAGTTCTGCCCAGGTGTCTTTGTTTCCTCATCTACCTTTTCCACAGGTCTGCAGAGACCCTAGGCCTCAGGATATCCTAGCAGGGAACTCCCCTGTCTTCTGAAACCTCCCCAGAATGTTCCACTGAGGAGGTCCCTGGAGAGAGGGCATGCATGAAGAAGTATCTTGACTCCCCAGAGGAGTCCATCACATCTGATAGCGACCTCGATGAAGCAGAAGGGTCCCCACAGTCACCTCCTGAACATGTCTCCTTTGGAGACATCCTGGAAATCTTAAAACAGAGAGGTGACTGGCAGTCCACCTCCCATTCGGCCGAGGAGTTGGTTTACCTGAAGGCCTTTGGGTCTCGCCATTCAACCTCTTGGGTGACCCCTCCTTCCGATGAGCTTATTGAGTTAATCTCTCGGAAGGCTTGGGAGACCTCAGACACCATAGCACCTACTCCTAGGAGGCCAAATAAATATATCACAGCCCCGAAGGACAAGACCTTTTTGACAAAAGGTGTAGCAGTTGATGCTATGGTTGTGGCAGCGGTCACTAAAATGGTGCTTTTGGAGACCAGCTCCTCTATCCATCCTCCAAATAAGGATTCCAAGACCATGAAGAGGTATGGGAAGCACATCTTTTCATCAGCAACCTTTGCCTTACGGTCTCTGAATTATCTTAACCACTTTACTAGATTGCTGAAGGACCTATTAAAGGAACTATCAGACTCCCTCCAAGGAGCTGTAGCTGATGCAGCAGCAGATAAAGTCAATGCTCTCTAGGAACAATAAGCAATCCAGTCAAACAACATGTCCGTTCTCTGGTACATAAGCAGGGGGGAACCAGATCTTAACCCCTTTGTCAAGAAGCTATAAGGGTCTGGCAGTGGGCTACCGCCTCCAACCATTTTCTGATAGCAATGCACATCCCAGGGAAATTCAGCATGACTGAAGACAAATTGGGCAGTGCCATTTTATGGCCACACGAGTGGTCTCTGGACCAGAGAACTTCCAGAAATGGGGCCAGCCTTGCTGTGATCTCTTTGCATCACTCACCAATGCCAAATGCAGCAATTACTTTGCCCTGATCCCCCCTGTGGGGGAGGCACCAAGGGATGCAGTTGTTCACGACTGGCCTCCGGGACTTTTTTATGCTTTTCCTCCAGTCACTCTAATTTCTAAGTTTTTGCAGAAAGCAAGTTTGTTAAGACAACAATAATTCTAATTGCCCCCTATTGGCCTCGTCAAATCTGGTTCCCCTTTCTTCAGCCTCATCTTCAGGATGAACTATGGATTCTGGACCCAGCTCTGGACCTTCTGACTCACCCATCAGGAATGGCTCATCCAAACCTGGACAGTCTCAGATTGACAGCTTGGCTGCTCCAGTTCCCCTGATTGCCAGGTTTCCATCGCTTTCCAGTCAAACATATTTTATTATCTTCCCATAAAAATCTACACAAAAATTGTATAGAAGTAAATGGAAGAGATTTGTTACATGGGCCAGTGATAATCATAGACCCTTTTTCTGCACCCATACATTCTATTTTAGAGTTTTTGATAAAACTTTTCAATGAAGGAGCTGCTGCAGTAACTATTAAAGTTCACTTGGCATCAATTTCCATATAGGAGAAAATGGTTGTGGAGTCATGTCACACAGACTTTGTAAAGCTTTTTTGAAAGGGACTACTATGACAAAACCCCTATATAAAAATCCAACACCCCCCTGGGATCTCAGTTTCATCTTATCTAACATCATCTGTCCCCCCTTCAAACCATTTACTACATGTGATTTGAAATACCTCTCCTAGAAAACACTTTTTTAGTGGCTGTTACATCAGCCATGTCTGCCAAGCCCCCATACCTAATTTTTCATAAGGACAGAGTCTCTTTATGCAGTAACCCCTCATTTCTGCCAAAAGTTGTGTCAGAAAGTAACCTCAACCAATCTATAGAGCTGCCAGTTTTCTTCCCTAACTTCCAAAATAAGGGAGAATATTCACTGCATCTCCTAGATGTTCCTAGACAGTCACATTTCTACTTACCTAGAACTTCTGAAATTAGAAAAATCAGATCAGCTCTTCATATCTTATTCTGATATTAAAAAAGGTTGATGAGTCACAAAAGTTACCTTATCTAAATGGCTTACATTGTGTATATCCTACTTATAATTCAAAGAACAGGCCCCTTCCGAATTCTGTTAAAGTTCATTCCACAAGATCTCTAGCCACTTAGGCAGCTTTTCAAGCTAGATTGCCATTGGATAACATCTGTGCCGCAGAAACTTGGGCAAAATCTCATACCTTTATTACTCATTACAAAGTGGATTTGGCCATTAGGAGTAGATCCTGTTTCGGTTCTATGATTCTGAGGAATATTCTCCCATGAGTCACCCAAGAGTCAGGTTGCTTGGGACGCGGTCCCATCAGTGAGAATAAAGGCGAGATTAACAGCATCATATAAAGAAGTTATGTACTTACCATAACGTTCCATGTGTGTTGTCCATCTCATCCTTTATTCTCACAACCCTCCCTCCATACCCCCTGCCTATACTCCTGGAAGACCGAGTACTACAATTCAGTATGCCACTGCACTTCTATGGACTAGACTTGTAAAGGCCCCAGGGCCGTTAGCCTAGTACACACCTATGAACATATATATATATATATATATATATATATATATATATCCATATACATACACACACACACACACATATATATATATATATATATATATATATATATATAGTTCCCTTTCAGAAGGTCGAACGGCTGAAATCTCGAAATGCATATGGCCAAAGCCATATGCTCGAATTTCAGAAGCTCAACCTTCTGAAAGGGAACTAAAAAAAAAAAAAAAAAACCACAAAACAGTGTTTCTGAAGGGGGGCAAGCCCCCCTGCGCCCCCATACCCCCCACTACTTATTTATTCCAACTCCGAGATCGCACTACAGCGCATAAAGGGAAATCTCCTGTTCTGCAGCTGTATGCCGATCCCCATTCAGAAGGTTGAGCTTCTGAAATTTCAAGCATATGGTGTCGACCATATGCATTTCGAGATTTCAGCCATTCGACCTTCTGCAGGGGAACTATATACATATATATATATATATATATATATATATATATATATATATACATATTTACATATGCATAATTTCTCTGTAAAACTGTTGGGAGCAAACAAGATCTGAGGAAGCTAGGGGACTGCATTATGGGTAAAGAAGGAGACCCACGAGCTTTGCTGAATACCTCAAGTTTGGAAAATGGCCAAGATCTGAGCTCTTTGGTTCCTCTGGATCCAGAAGGCTGTCAGAGCTGGGGCTACCCTGTCGGGTCCAGGGTGATGCAGTCGACGCCAAAGTTTTTGCATGAGTTTGTTCGGCTCTGACTTCAGCGTCAGGGGAGTTTTCTTTGGGGCAGGGAGGGACTAAGGTTGAAAGGGTTGTCCTTATGGATCTGGGGTCCCCTTCCTCTCTGTGAGGGGTTTGCCTTTGAGCTCATGGAGAGAGCCTTGTCAACTTCCATAACCAAGGCATTTCCTTTCCCCTTGGATCCTCAGTATGCAGGCTTGTCATCTCTTTGCTTGGAGTCTCATTTATCCTCTCCACAGGGACAGTTGATACTGAAAACCCAGGCTTCCCAGCAGGGTGTTCCCACTATGTCTGATACCTTCCCAGAGCATCCCACTGAGGAGGTACCTGAGAAGAGAATGTGCAAGAGGAAGCATTTAGACTGCCCCGAGGAGTCAGTCACAGAAGACACAGACTTTGATGAAGATGAAGGGTCCCAGTGATCACCTCCTGAAGAGGTCCAGTTTGGAGACGTCCTTGAAATCCTGAAACAGAGAGGTGGCTGGAAGCCCAGCAAACCTTTCTCTGAGGAGTCTGTATTCCTGGAGGCATTCGCTACTGGCCCGTCTTCTTCCTGGGTGACTCCTCCCACCAATGACCTCATAGATTTGGTGTCTCAGCGGGCATGGACGGTCCTGGACACCATTGAGCCAGTCCCATGGAGGCCAGAGAAAATTTTGATGGCACCAGAAGATAGACAGTTTTGGACATAAGGTGTGCCTGTTGATGCCATGGTTGTGACAGCGGCCACTAAGAAGAAACTATCCAAAGAGAGTTCCACTGTCCAGCCGCCGAACAAGGAGTCTCGAACAATGGACAGATTTGGGAAGCGTGTCTATGCTTCAGCCTTTGCCTTTAGGTCTCTGAACTATTTGGCACATTTCACCAGGTTACATAAAGACCTGATCAAGGAACTCTCTGATACCTTTTCAGGAGCCATTTCTGATGAACCACAGGCATCTGTCACTTCTCAGTTGGCTACTCTGCAATCAATTTCCAATTCCTCCATGAGGTTAGTTTCACAAGGAACCTCAAGGGCAGCGGGTTCTGGCATTTCCATAAGGAAGCACAGCTGGATGCGCTTATGTGATTTTGCGAAGCCCTTGAAGTCTTCTTATGTCAATGCCCCTTCTGACATAACATCTTTTTTTGGCCCTAAAGTTAAGGACACTTTATTCAGGTCTGAAAAGGACAGAAAGACCCTCTTTGCCATAGGCATATGTTTTTCCATGCCTCAAAGATCCTTCTCCAGGAATCAATGAGTTGCTGGAAAAATTTGGATCAAAAAGTTCCAGGGTCCTTGCCAGGACACATGTGGAGGAGGTTCCCCCAGGAGTAGAGGGGGGATTTCCAATGGTAGATGCCACCCCTGTGGCAGAGGTGGCCCACAGAAACAAGGGTCCAGCGATTCTTTTTTTGATAGACCTTTCCAGCGCTCTTGATAGGCGGCCCAATTATCCCCCTCTGGAGGCAATCGGGTCATTTATCCCTGCACCAGAGAGCTTGGCTGGAGATAACAACAGAAACATGAGTGCAGAGGATGATTTCCAGAGGCTATATAATACCCTTTTCCCTTTCACCTCCAATCTCAAGGAAATTCCCAGATGTTCCACCAAGTCAGAGGGAATAGGCATCACTTCAAATACAAAATCTGCTAAGAAAAAGAGTCATCCAAGAGGTCCCAGCAGACCAGATAGAATCCAGAACTTAGTCAAGATTATTTTTAGTGCCAAAGAAAATGGGACTGGGGACCAATCTTGGATCTCAGCAACTTGAACAAACCAATTCAGCACACCAAGTTTCGAATGTTCACGGTTCAGTACATTCTAAGGACAAATGGATGTGCTCGTTAGACCTTCAGGATGTGTACTATCACATAAAGATGAACAGGCAATCCCGAAGGCACTTATGCTTTCAGCTGAGAACCAGTCATTACCATTTCTGAGTCAGAGTTCTGCTATTTGGTCCTAGCACAGCCCCCAGGTTGTTCACCAAATGCATGGCAGTAGTAGCAGCTCAATTTAGACTGCAAGGATTCCAGGTGTTTCCATATTTAGACAACTGGCTCATTACCGCGCCAACCAGGCATCAAGTAATAGAGTTAAGAGATCAGGTTCTACAGACATGCTGTTATCTGGGGATGACCATAAACTATGAAAGTTCTCATTTGGAACCTACTCAAAATTTGGAGTTTATAGGAATACTGTTCAACACAAAATCAATGATAGCTTCATTGCCTCCTCTAAGACTTCAGCACTTAAGAACACAGGTCAGGAATATAATCTGCAGTACCAAAGTTTCTGCCCGTTTGATTGATCAGGTCTTAGGATCTATGGCAACGGCGATAACTGTAGTGCCTTAGCCAGATTTTACTGGAGGATTCTACAATGGATATTAGCCATGCAATGGTCAGTACTTTATCAACCTATGTCAACCATGATACGCATCACTCAAATATTCAAGAGAGATCTCAGGTGATGGATTCAGTCAGAGCAAGTTCTACAAGGCTGCCCATTCATTCTCCCTCAGCCCAAAGCCATAGTGAGCATGGACTCTTCCCAGTTGGGGGGAGGCATTACCCGGAGAAGATAGTCCAAGACACATGGTCCCCAAAGAGGCCAATTTGCATATCAAAATCCTAGAGATGAGAGCAGTGCTATTAGAGTTTCAGGCTTTTCAAGAAGCTCTCCCCTCAGGGACAATTGCAGTTTAAATGGACAACATGCCTTTACTTTGCTATATTAACAAACAAGGAGGGACAAAATCTTACCCCCTGTGTCAAGAAGCACTCACAGTATGGCAATGAGCAGTCTCATCCAACCGCTTTCTCATCGCAATGCACATTCCAGGGAAGTAAGTCCAATATGATAGCAGACAAGTTGAGCAGGTGCATTCTTCTACCTCACAATGTGGCAGAGATGTTTTTTCTCCAGTGGGGCCAGCCTTACTGCAATCTTTTTGCTTCTCCCCTGAACAGCAAATGCAGCAGATACTTTGCCCTGATCTCCCCTGAGGGATGCTCTACTTCACGACTGGCCCTCTGGTTTGCTTTATGCCTACCCACCAATCCCACTAATTTCCAAATTCCTACAGAAAGCTGCCATGGTGAAGAGCAAAGTTATCCTCATTGCACTTTTTTGGCCTCAACAGATTTGTTTCCCCTTCCTTTGGCCTCACTTACTCCACCCACTGTGGACTCTTTATCTGACTCCAGACCTCCTGTCTCACCAGAGAAGCATGATTCATCCAGACATATCAAACCTCAGGCTGACTGCCTGTCTTCTCCAGTTCCATTAATAGCCAGACGACCTATGCTCTCCTCTCCTTTCCTGTCCAGTACTCTTATCTTCCCATAAACAATCTACACATAAATTCTACTCTATTAAATGGACAATATTGGCTTATTGGGCCTGCCAAAATAATAGTGATCTCTTTTCATTTCCTTTGCATAGTGTCCTTGAATTTCTAGCTTTACTTTTTGAAGAAAGCACTAGCTACTCCATGTTAAAGGTACAGCTAGCAGCAATATCAAATTTCCACATAAAAATTGATGTTGTTTCTGTTGCCTCCTATAAACTATGCAAAACTTCTTGAGAGGTACTCTTTTTCTCAGGCCCCGATTTAGGGATCCTACTCCCCTATGGGACCTCAACCTAGTACTGCAGCAGCTTACCTTTTACCTCACTTTGAACCTGCAGCTAAATGTGACCTTAAGTACCTTTCTGGGAAAACTATTTTTTAGTAGCCATTACTTCTGCTAGAAGAATTTCGGACATTCAGGCATTATCTTTGAAACCGCCTTACTTGAACTTTCACAAAGACAGGGTCACGTAATGAACTAACGCTTCCTTTCTCCCTAAAGTGGTTTCAGAGACTAATATAAGTCAATCTATTAATTTGCTGGTATTCTTCCCCCGATTTTCTAACAAAGGTGAATGTATGATGTGAGAGTGTTCGATCTCGCCGTTTGTTCTTACACCTGGGTTCGGAGCCGATCCTCGGCTCCGTGTCGGCCGCTTGCAAGCTCTGCATCGAGAAGAAGCTCGAGACCAACCTAACTCCCACAATCCCCCTCTGTCTTTACCTCAGATCTAGTTTGCCGCTGCAGCGTTCACATCAGTTTGATGAGCTCGAGCAACCTTAAGCTAAGATTTATATTTTTCTTATATTTCTTAAGAATTTCTTTATTCTAAAATATTATCTAAGTGAGTGTGTGTGTGTGTTTATAGAGTTTCGAGGAATTCTCGGTTCCATATAAAGTTCTTTTTACTTTATTAGAGTTTTCCCTCGGGGCCTAACCCTTTTCAGGGATAGACACACCCTTTTACTGGATTGACTACTGGATTGACTTTTTTTACTGGATTTGACTAAAGTTTCTGGATTAGACATAATTACTGGATTTGACATTTTACTAACTTTTCCTTTGATAGCTATAACTAAGATTGTGACATGTCTGAGAAAGCTAAGTCTGGCTTTAAACGTTGCCAATGTGGGCAAAAGATGTCAGTGACTGATAATCATAGTTCCTGCGTCTACTGTCTTGGCCCTCTCCATCTGCAAGAAGACTGTTCAATTTGTCATTCTTTCAGTGGAAGGGTCATGACAGATAGGCGCAGGAAGCTTATGGATAGGGGTCTTTTAAAACCTACCTTTCAAGAGGCTCTGGATGCATCAGACCAGGCATCCAAATCCTCGAAGGAATCGAAGACGTCGGAGCCCAGGTTATCGGCTCCGAGCTCTTCAGTTAAAGTTCGATCACCGGTTCCACAGACTTCGGGGCCGAGTGTTCAACTATTGTCAGTTTCCGAGCCTCGAGTCTTGGAACCGGTGACGGAGCTCCCTCCCCCGACACTGTTGAGGTCGGCTCCATCTTCGATTCCTTCGACGCGCTCTTCCAGACCCCTCTCCGACACCGATGTAGACTGCGTGGTGCAGAAATTAATGGAGAATACGGCCTTATCCAAGCTCATCTCTGTCTCCTCCCAGTTGGTGTCGAGACTCGAAGGCCTTCCCTTATCTCCATCTGTTCCTCCTCTGAAACCTATCCAGTCTTCGGAGCCGGAAGAGGCTGATCTACTGATTGTGGGGCCCTCGGTGCCAGAACCGTCTTTCTCTCGGTCGGCTCCGTTCACCTCGACTCCGTCGGATCCGGTACCGGAGTCTCGGAGCCGAAGATCCATCCTTGGTTCCGGGACTGAGAGTCGGACCGATGTTTCGGTTCCGACGCTCCCTCTCGGGGCCTCGGCTCGGATCGACTCGGCTCCGTCCTCAGGGTCGATGCCTTCGGTGCCTGTCTCGGGGATTCTTCCCATTTCCTCGGAACCGGGAGATACCTCGACTCGGGACCCAGGGGCCTTCGACCTCATGAGGAAGGTGTTGTCTACCCAGACAACCACATCAGCAGAAACAGCTTCTCCTCCCCATAAAGGACCGTTATCTTCCTCTGCACCCACGGCTACATCTAAGCGTCGAGCACCTGTGTCCCAGCCACCCCTGGAGGGTGCCCCCTCTTCCTCGGAGGCTTCTTCGGATGCTCCCCCCGAAGAAGTTCCGAGGAAAAGATTGTGTAAGAGGAGACACTTAGATTCTCCACAAGAGTCTTTGACATCGGACACTGACTTAGATGAGTCAGAAGGGTCCCCAAAGTCACCCTCAGAGGATGTCTCTTTTTCTGACATCCTGGAGATCCTAAAGCAGAGAGGTGATTGGCAAGCCCTCCCCCCTTCTGAGGATGAGTCAGTTTTGCTGAAGGCATTCGGTGCTCGCCCTTCCTCCTCCTGGGTCACTCCTCCCTTCGATGAGTTGATGGAGCTGATTGCTCGAAGGGCGTGGGAGACGCCTGACACGGTGGAGCCAGTCCCTAGAAAGCCTAACAAATATATTACTGCCCCTCAGGATAAGGCTTATCTGACAAAGGGAGTGCCAGTGGACGCTATGGTGGTGGCAGCGGCCACGAAAAAGGAGATATCTGAATCTTCCTCATCTGTCCATCCGCCTAACAGAGATTCTAGGACTATGGACAGGTATGGGAAGCGCATATTTAGTTCAGCGGCTTTTTCTATGCGATCCCTGAACTATTTGACCCACTTCACACGGCTACAGAGGGATCTAATCAAAGAGTTGGGAGATACCCTCCAGGGTACTACAGATGCTGCTATTTCAGAAAAAGTTACAGCACATCTTAATACCCTTACATCTATTGCAAACTCGTCCATGAGGCTGATCTCATACGCAGCCGAAGGATCGAGTAGGGCAGCAGCTTCAGCGATTGCTCTTCGTAGACAATCCTGGATGCGCTTATATTCATTTGCGGAAGCCTTCAAGTCTTCCTTTACTAATGCCCCATTTGATGGTGCCACTCTCTTTGGCCCAAAAGTAAAGGAGACCCTTACCCGGTGTGAACAGGAGGGAAAGACTCTGTCTGCTGTCGGAGTCCGTTTTTCCACCCCATCCAGACCGTACCCCAAAGGGCAACGTGGTGGAAAAATGTGGTTTCGAAAACCCCAAGGATCTTTCCCAGGCACACAGGGTGATGCCCCCTCTAGAGGCAGAGGAGGGGGCAGAGGTGGAAGACGCCGCCCTGGTGGCAGAGGGGGTCCGCAAAACCAAGGTGACAGGGATACAACCCCTGGGAAACCTTTCCAGCACTCCTGAGAGGAGGCCCGACTGTCCTGCTCTGGAGGCAGTCGGGGGTCGCTTAGCTTTATACCCTCAGGCCTGGCAAAATCTTACATCAGACAACTGGGTAAAAAGCGTTGTTACCAGAGGCTACAGAATACAGTTCCTTTTTCCTCCAATTCCGAAGAAAAGACTCCCAGATGTGCCGCCCCATCTGCGAGACCCTGCAGCTATAGAAATTTCAAAGCTGCTAGAAAAAAGAGTCATCCAACCAGTCCCAGCGGACCAAAGAGGATTCGGAACCTACTCAAGGTTCTTTTTAGTTCCAAAGAAGACAGGGGACTGGAGGCCGATTCTGGACCTAAGCAACCTCAATACCTTCGTCAAGAAAGAAAAGTTCCGAATGGTCACGCTTCAATCGATCCTTCCATTTTTACAGAAGGACGACTGGATGTGCTCAGTAGATCTGAAGGACGCATACTACCACATCAAAATGGCCAGGGCGTCCAGGGATCACTTGCGCTTCCGGCTGGGAGCCAGCCACTTTCAGTTTCGAGCCCTGCCCTTTGGTCTGACCTCAGCCCCCAGGGTTTTCACCAAATGCATGGCAGTGGTGGCGTCTCACCTGAGACACATGGGATTCCAGGTGTTTCCGTATCTGGACGACTGGCTCCTTTCTGCCACCACCCAGCGTCAACTGATTCAGGCCAGGGATTACACACTACAACTTTGTGTTCATCTCGGAATTTCCGTGAATTTCGAAAAATCATCACTACAGCCATCACAGCATATCTCATTCATAGGAGCAGAATTGGATACGCATCATTTGATCCTAAGACTTCCTCCAGAAAGGATAGCCTCACTACAAAGCCACATATCTCTTCTTCTGTCATCCAGAAAATCCCCAGCAAAACTGGTTCTGAAGGTTTTGGGTCTCATGGCAGCTTCTCTCATTGCGATACCATTGGGAAGACTGCACATGAGAGTTCTACAATGGCTACTGTTTGCACAATGGTCGTTCCAACAGCTTCCTCTGACACACGAAATTCTGATCACAAACACATGCAAATCACACCTAGCCTGGTGGCTCCGGACTTGCAATCTTTCCAACGGGAGACCATTTGTGCTACCCACACCGACAGCTACGGTGACCACGGACGCTTCCCTGATAGGGTGGGGGGGCATCTTTCAGGGACAGACAGTCCAAGGCGAATGGACCAATTTAGAGTACAATCTGCACATCAATGTTCTAGAGTTGAGGGCAGTGTTTCTAGCGTTGCAACACTTTGCTCCCCTTCTTCCTCTAGGGACTATTGCAGTTCAGACGGACAACATGTCCGTAGTCTGGTACATAAACAAACAAGGGGGAACCAAGTCTTATCAGCTATGCAGAGAGGCCATGAGAATCTGGCAATGGGCGGAGTCCACGGGTCGCTTTCTGATTGCAACACACATCCCGGGGTCATCCAACGTCATAGCCGACAGGTTGAGCAGAGCAATCCTGCTGCCTCACGAGTGGTCCCTCAAACAGTCAGTTGCGAAGAAGATTTTTCGCAAGTGGGGCCAGCCTTCCTGCGATCTTTTTTGCGTCTCCAATGAACGCCAAATGCAGGAGCTACTTTGCCCTATTACCCCCTCCAGGGGAAGTCCCCAGGGATGCGCTGGTTCACGATTGGCCCCCGGGTCTCCTGTACGCTTTTCCTCCCTTTCCCCTGATTGCAAAGTTTCTGCAGAAAGCCAACAACCTGCAAAGGATGATTATCCTCATTGCCCCATTCTGGCCTCGTCAAATCTGGTTTCCCTTTTTTCTGGCACACAGCATTTGGGGACCCTGGATCCTGGACCCGGAGCCAGACCTACTGACCCACTCGTCAGGGGCTCCCCACCCCTCGCTTCTGTCACTCCAACTAGCAGCTTGGCTGCTCCGCTTCCCTACTTAGCCAGGTCTGATCTTCTTTCACCTGCAGTTCAGAATATACTAGTGGCTTCTCATAAAGCTTCCACTACAAAGACCTACACTAGTAAATGGAAGCGATTTGTTTTCTGGGCAAATACTCACCATTTGGACCCTGTTATAGCTCCTTTAAACAAGATCTTGGAGTTTTTAACCGAATTGTTCCACCAAGGAGCTTCTCCTGCCACTTAGAGTGCAATTGGCTGCCATTTCCAACTTTCATGTGGAAGAATGTGGGGCACCTATTATGGCTCACAGACTTTGTAAGGCCTTTTTAAAAGGATCCTTCCATATGAGACCACCAGTTAGAACTCCTACATCTCCTTGGAATCTGAACCTTTATTTATCTAAATTGATGTTACCTCCGTTTGAACCAGCCTCCTCTTGTCCATTGAAGTATTTGTCATGGAAGACCCTCTTTTTGGTGGCCATTACATTGGCTAGGCGGGTGTCAGAGCTTCAGGCTCTTTCTATTAAACACCCTTATCTGATCTTTCACTCTGACAGAGTATCTATTCGCACTAATCTGTCCTTTCTCCCCAAAGTTTGCTCTATTAATAACATTAATCACTCCATTGAACTCCCTACCTTTTTCAAAAATCACTCCAATAAGTTGGAGTATATGTTACACAAGTTGGATGTTCATAGACAACTTAGATTTTACCTGGATAGAACAAAGGATCACAGGAAATCGGATCAACTTTTTGTAGCCTTTGCAGACAGCAGGAAAGGTGTAGCAGTCACTAAACGAACCCTTTCCAAATGGCTAACTGATTGCATTATATTTGTTTATGCTACTTCGGAACAAACTTTACCTGTCAAACCCAAGGGGCACTCTACAAGATCAGTATCTACATCCCTGGCTCATGCAGCTCGCTTACCATTAGACACTATTTGTGCAGCTGCCACGTGGTCTAAACCACATACATTCATTTCTCATTACAAGGTAGACAGGGTTTCTAAAGACAGGGCAACCTTTGGTTCCACTGTGCTCAAGAACGTTCTCCCGTGAGTTCCTCAGGAACATGGAGCTAGGGACGCTACCCAGGTGTAAGAACAAATGGCGAGATCGAACACTCTCACATTTAGAAGTTATGTTCTTACCATAACATTCCATGTGGAGTGTTCATCTCGCCTTTGTTCTTACATTCCCACCCTCCCACCCTCAGGAAGAACGTACAGTTTGGTGCCTGGTTTGGTTTATTCTGCTTCTGCATTACGCAGTTGTTGTGTATATATCTATATATATATATATATATATATATATATATATATATATATATATATGTACAGGTATTCTTGCAGTTATGTTGTTTGGCATGAATGTGTTTCTCTCTCTGACTTCTGGTTTGCTTGCAGACTAGATCTGAGGTAAAGACAGAGGGGGATTGTGGGAGTTAGGTTGGTCTCGAGCTTCTTCTCGATGCAGAGCTTGCAAGCGGCCGACACGGAGCCGAGGATCGGCTCCGAACCCAGGTGTAAGAACAAAGGCGAGATGAACACTCCACATGGAACGTTATGGTAAGAACATAACTTCTAATTACATTTATTGGATGTTCACAGGCAATTATGTTTTTACCTACACAGAAGAGAATATTTTAGAAAGTCTGACCAGTTATTTGTTTCTTTTTCTGACATGAAACTAGGGAAACCTGTCATCAAAATTACTCTAGCCAGATGGCTTACAGATTGTATTTCTTATATATACAACAAATTGGGCATTACCTTATCAAAACCATTACAAGTTCATTCCACTAGAGCCATGGTTACTTCATGTGTCTTCCAGTCTAAAGCCTCCATGGATGACATTTGTGAAGTAGCAACTTTGGCTACTCCCCATACATTTTGTACTCATTACAAATTGGATATGGTCTCCAGAGGCAGAGTTTCATTTGGGTCAGTGGTGCTCAGGAATATACTTCCTTGAGTCCACCCAAAAATTTAGATAGCTGAGGACTCTGTCCCATAGGTTGAGGATAGAATGAAATTTGACATCAAATAAAGAAGTTATGTAATTACCATAACGTTCCATCTGTGTTGTCCATTTTCATTCTTCCTCAACTCCCCTCCCACCAACCCCCTGCCCTTCAAACTCCCTGAAGAGCGAGTGTATAAGTATGCCACTTCCTTGGAATATAGCTCCAGATATAGTGTCCTCTCTCTCTGTAACTGCATTCTGCTGTTCTTAGTAAACTAGATCTGAGGTAATTGAGGTTGGTGTATTATGGGTAAGGGAGTAGCTCGAATTTTCTGGTTGCCACGAACTTTTGCAATGGCCGAGTCAGATCAGAGGGATTGGATCTGAACCCATAGGTTGTGGAAGAAGAAAATGGGTAACACAGATGGAATGTTATGGTAAGTACATAATTTATTTTTTTCTAATCCCAAGTCAAATCTTGTTTTTTTTTTTTCCTTTTGAAAGCCATCTTCTGCTAAACATATGAATGCTAATCCTATTCTCTGTGATAAGGATGTGAAAGCTTTTGACAGATTTGAATAGGAAGTTTATTCTTGTGCTACTTTAGCTTTCAAAGTTCTAAACTGCCAGACTCACATGTTAAAAAAAGTTACTGGTTTATTTTGAGAACATGATAAAGTTAACAGGTATATCTTGCAAAGGATGCTGCTGCTGTGGAACAGACTTCCCCATCCACATAAAACAAAGTTCATCCCTGTCCATATTCAAGTGCTGCTTAGATCTATAGATGGGAAACAGAAAATTCACATCTGGACTGCCCCTTGTAGTACTTAATGGACAAAGACAGCTCTTAAATGCTTTATCACATGCATGGGTCCTCTCCAGTTATGAGGTAACAGTCAAACTGAGCAAAACTGAGGTAAAAGCTGGTTCAATAACAAATTCAATAGCAACAAGTAAAACAAAAGAACCAGCTAACACAGCACTGAATAAAACACTTGTTTAAACCGAAAAATAAAAACAAGTGAGTGTGAGTGCTTTCACACTAAAAGTACTTCATCAGATCTAAAAACAAACTCAGAAACAGTGCTTAAATACAGTCAGGGAAGTTCAAAATCACCTGGTCAAGTCACGTGACCTCAACAAGAATTTTAAAGGTATATACTCATTTAGTTCTTTCCCTTTGTCAGACTGGAAAATTAACATCCATTTAACTTCTAAGCATTCTGTTTTTTGTCTTAATATCACCTCCTCTGGCTTCTACAGTCAGTAATTCCAAAACTAAAATTAAGAGTGTTCAATACCAGTGTTACAAGTATGCTTATATCAAGCATTCGTACTGTCACATCTGCTTATTTAATACAAGTGTTCCCTGATAATATTCTTCAGCATTCGATTTGTCTTACCAACATAGTAACATCCACATTGATCACAAACAGCCAAAAAGACCAGGTTGCTACTAGTACAGTTGGCATGAAAGTTGAATTTAAAGGTGCATCCAGTAACAGGATGTATAAAGGTATCATCAGGTGTAATGTACTTACACATGTTACATAATCTGCATGGATGTGTCCCTTTCCCAACCGAAATACAGGGTCAGTTCCTAGCCAGAGGTCTGTAACAAAGCAGTTTCTTAATGGGACTATTATTTTATAACAAAAGTGCCTGCATTTGGCATCAGTAGTCATAATATGCCAGTGCTTCCTAATGATATCGCAGGTAGGTTGAATGTCATTTAAATAGGTAACACACATTCTAAATCATTTCTATTATTCTTTCTTACCACAGTGCCAACACTATAGTTAGAAAAATAGGGTCTAGCCAAATCATTTCCATGTGACAGAACCTCATGATGCGCCATCCCTATCTCATGTTCAGAGTACCCCCTAGAGCGAAAAATCCTCCCAGCTAGCCATGTTGCAGTCTGTGTGTATCCTCGGCTCTGAGTCGGTCTACTAAAAAGCTCGAGGTCTTCAGATAGCTCAAGGCCAAGTCCCTAACCCATGATGCACCTAGAGTTACCCCAGATCTAGTTTTCCGCTGCAATAGATGGGAAGTTCTCGCTAGCTCGGGCCAGTAAAAACCTTATTTCTTCTACTATTTTTCATAAAATTAATAATTCTTTCTAAAATAATAGTTTAGATACTTAGATAAGCTCTTGCAGCTTTTTTGTGTAGTTTCCCTTCCCTTGGTGTGCCTTTTTCCTAAATTACTATTTGGCCTCTTTTTCTTAGGCCTAGTTTAGATTTTAGAGTGTGTTTAGATAGTGACCTTTCTGTCACAGCTATCTTTATTACTAGTTTAGATTATAGTGTGTGCTTAGATAGTGTCCTTTTGTCACAGCTTTAGTATGATTAGAATTAAAGTTAGATTTTGATGTTTGAAATAGAAGTGTATAGTATTGTTGTGTGCCTTTAGATAGTGACTTCCTGTCACAACTGAGATATATTTATCTATTTTCTATTTAGATAAATAGTTTTTTTGTGTGTGTGTGTGACTACTATTTAGCCCATAGTATTTTAAGGGCTTGTGTAATTGTTGTTGTTTTGGTGTGTCCAGTTTTACAGCACCCTGTTTGGATTCTGTGTGTTACAGTGGCTGACCAAGACAAATGCCCTAAATCAGGATTTAAAAAATGACCTAAATGTGGGCAGAAAATGTTTGTCACCGACAGTCATGTAAACTGTGTTTATTGTTTGAGAGCACTGCATCTCCAGGAAAGCTGCACCATATATCATTCTTTCTCTTCTAGGGTTCTCCAGGAGAGAAAGAGAAAATTGAGAAGCTTTGAGCGACCAAGATGGATCCAGTAAGTCCTCAAAGTCTTCCAAGACTTCTGAAAGTAAGAAATCGAAAAAGTCTTTGACGCCAATTCCACAGACCTCGGAGCCAACCATCTTATCCTTTCAGAGCCGGTCCCCAGTTTTAGAACCAGTATCCGAAGTTCCTAAGTCTCCACTATTACAGTCTGTACCACCCTCTATCCACTCATCTCTGTCTTCGATTAGCCTTTCCGATTTGGATGTGGATCATGTGGTGCAGAAGCTTTTACAGGCACCAGCCTTTGCAAAATTCTTATCGGCTCCAATCCAAGTGGCTTCGGAACCGAAGACCGTCTTACCAGCTACTACTGTTCCTCTTCCGAGCCATAATGGTCCTTCGGAGCTGGAGGAATCGGACTTATTGATCGTGGTGACTTCAGAGCCGATGCCTGCTCCAGTGTCTTTGGCTCTGTTTACTCTGACTTCCTCGGTGCCGATCGAGGAATGTAGGAGCCAACACTCTCTGGTCAGATTCGGGGAGGATAGTCAGACCGACTTGTCTGTTCCGACTCTGCCTCGCTGGGCTTCAGTGTGGATGAGCTCGGCTCTTACCTCTGGCTCGGAGCCCACTGTCCCGGTGCCGGTGGTAGCGACGGTTTCCATGGATCCATTGGTCCTTTCACATCGGAGCAGAGGTGCCTTCGAAGCCATGAGAAGAGTTATGTCTCCTAAGACATCTTTGTCTTCAGGTCCGGCTACCTCCTCCCCTAAAGCACCCGTGTCTGCTTCTGCTTCACAGATCTTTGCCAAGTGTAGAGACCCAGAGCCTCAGGAAGCCCCATTGGGTGGCCCCTGCTCTTCTGAGACCTCACCAGAAGCCCCCACTGATGGGGTTCTCAGGAAGAGAATTTATAAGAGGAAGCATCTAGACTCCCCACAGGAGTCACTGAGTTCTGATACCGACTTGGATGAATCAGAAGGGTCCCCACTGAAGATATTTAATTTGCTGAGATACTAGAAATTCTTAGGCAGAGGGGTGACTGGCAGTCCACCAACCCTACTGAAGATGAGTCGGTTCTCCTTAAGGCTTTTGGGTCTCAGCCCTTCACCTCTTGGGTTCCTCCACCCTTCAATGAGCTTATGCAGCTGGTCTCACAAAGGGCGTGTGAGTCTCCGGACACCATGGAGCCTGTCCCTAGGAGGCCTAATAAATTTATCTCTGCTCCCCAGGACAAATCTTTTCTGACCAAAGGTGTGCCAGTTGATGCCATGGTGGTGATGGCAGCCACCAAAAAGGAAATTTCAGAAACTTCCTCTTCTATCCATCCTCCTAACAGAGATTCTAGGATCATGGAAGCGGACTTACAGTTCAGCGACCTTTGCACCCCATTTGCTCAGCTATCTAACCCATTTTACTAGGCTGCAAAGAGATCTCCTTAAAGAGCTGGGAGATGCTCTTCAGGGTACAGTAGCTGCAGGAGCTTCAGATAAAGTTGCGTGCCAGCTTGCTACCCTCAACTCCATAGTTAACTTGTCCATGCGCCACATTTCGTATGCAGCGGATGGAACGAGCAAGGCAGCAGGTACAATAATTGCTCTTAGGAGACACTCCTGGATGCACTTGTGTTCCTTCGCCGAGCCCTTCAAGTCATTCTTCATTAATACCCCTTTTGATGGCTCGTCCCTTTTCAGGCCCAAAGTTAAGGAAACTTTGACCAGGTGTGAACAGGAAGGAAAGACTCTGTCTGCTGTCGGAGTCTGTTTTTTCCACCCCTGCCAGACCCTACCCCAAGGGTCAAAGGGGGGGGATGTGGTTCCGTAAAGCCCAAGGAGCTTTTCAGGACACACGTGGTGAACCCCCCTCCAGGGGCAGAGGAGGGGGCATTAATGGAAGATGCCGCCCTTGTGGCAGAGGTGGTCTGCAAAACCAGGGTGACAGAAATCACTTCTTTGGCAAGCCCTACCAGCGCTCCTGAAAGGAGGCCCGACTGTTCTACTCTGGAGGCAGCTGGGGGTCGCTTATCTTTGTATCCAGACGGCTGACTCAAAATTACAAATGACAACTGGGTACAAAGTATCATTTCCAGAGGATATTTCATTCCTTTTGCCACACCCCCTCCACTGACAAGAAAAATCCCAGATGTTCCACCCAGTTACAGGGAACAGGCAACAACAGAGGTCCAAATGTTGCTAAGAAAAGGAGTCATCCAACCAGTCCCAGCAGACCAGATAGGATCTGGAACTTACTCAAGATTCTTTTTAGTTCCAAAAAAGACAGGGGACTGGAGACCTAAATTGGACCTCAGCAGACTAAACAGATCTGTCAAGAAAGAGAAGTTCAGGATGGTCACGCTTCAGTCGATACTTCCCTTTTTAGGGAAAGACAGATCTCCAAGATGTCTACTACCACATAAAAATGGCCAGACCATCCAGGGATCATCTGCGCTTCTGGCTGGGGACCAAGCATTACCAGTTTCGAGCTTTTCCCTTTGGTCTCACTACAGCCCCCAGAGTGTTCACCAAATGTATGGCAACGGTCATGGCTCACCTGAGACATTTAGGATTCTAGGTGTTTCCGTACCTAGACGATTGGCTCCTCACCGCCACTACCAGGCATCAACTCATACAAGCCAGGAACACCACTCTTTCACTCTGCAGTCAGCTGGGCATTACGATAAACTCAGGAAAATCTGTCTTGTCGCCATCGCAACATACCGTTTTTATCAGAGCAGAATTGGACACCACCACCACCACGCTGAGACTTCCAGTAGAAAGAGTCTTACTACTCCGTCAGCAGGACTGCAATCTGATATCCAAAAACAAGGCTCCAGCATCAGAAGTACTAAAATTGTTAGGCATGATGGCAGCTGCAGTTTTAGCCATACCGCTGGGTCGCATGCACATGCGGATTCTGCAATGGCTGTTATTCACTCAATGGTCTTACCAGGAGCTCCCAGTGTCTCACCTTGTAATGATCACGAACTCATGCAAAATGGATCTTCAATGGTGGTTGACCTCTCTTCATGTTACGATAGGTCGTCCTTTTGTTCTACCTCAACCAGTGGCCACCGTGACCATGGATGCATCCCTGATAGGGTGGGAGGGGGCATTTTCAGGGAAGAACAGCCCAAGGCACATGGACCGATCAAGAGACACATCTGCATATCAATGTCCTAGAGATGAGAGCAGTACTTTTAGCATTGCAGTACTTCCAGGACTCCCTTCCTCAGGGTACAATTGTGATTTAGACAGACAACATGTCAGTGGTCTGGTACTTGAACAGACAAGGAGGAACCAAGTCCTATCCCCTTTGTTACGAGGCCCTAAGAGTATGGCAGTGGGCTATATCCACCCAGAGCTTTCTGTTAGCAATGCACATCCCGGGGAAATTCAACGTGGTAGCAGACAAGCTGAGCAGAGCAATTTTGTTGCCCCACAAGTGGTCCCTCAAGAAAGAAATAGCGTACAGGATATTCCGCAGGTGGGGCCAGCCTTGCTGCGACCTTTTTGCCAGCCATATGAACACGAAATGCAGAAGCTACTTCACCCTGATTCCCCCTCCGGTAGAAGCCCCAAGGGACGCACTCTTACACGATTGGCCTCTGGGTCTCCTCTATGCATTCCCACCAATCCTGTTGATACCGAAGTTACTACAGAAAGCAAAAGCCCTGGGAAGGACCATCATTCTAATAGCCCCTCGTTTGCCTCGTCAGATTTGGTTTCCCCTTCCTTCAACTTCATCTTTTGGTGGACCGTTGGATTCTGGACCCAGTTCCAGATCTTCTGACATACTCGTCGGGGGAACTTCATCCCTCTTTTCAGTCTCTGAAACTGACAGATTAGCTGCTCCAATTCTCATCATAGCCAGGTTCCATAGCCTTTCTAATGAGACAAAACAAATTCTTATACCCTGTCATAAATCCTCTACAAGGAAGCTATATCTTAGCAAGTGGAAACATTTTTCTATATGGGCCTCTCAAAATAACATTGATCCCTATCAAGCCCTATGGCCTCCATTTTAGAATTCTTGTCTATGATTTTCAACAAAGGAGCTGCAGCAGCAACAGTTTGTGTTCAACTTGCTGCCATTTCTAATTTTCACCTTGAATTTGAAGGATTGAACATTATGTCACACAGACTATCCAAAGGCTTTCCTCAAAGGGACCTTTCATCTCAGACCACCTGTGAAATCTCCCTATACCCCATGGAATCTAAATTTTAGGTCTTCTTGCATTATTCTCCCCCCATTTGAACCAGCCTCCTAACGTGACCTCAAATTTTTGTCATGCAAGACTATCTTTTTAGTAACTCTCACTTCTGCCCGCAGAGTGTCAGAACTTCAAGCCTTGTCCATTAAGCCTCCTTATTTGATTTTCCATGCTGACAGTCTCATTTCAAACTACCCCCACTTTTGTGCCTAAAGTTTGCACTGAAGCTAATCTTAATCAAATTATTGATTTGCCAGTTTTCTTCCTCAACCACTCCAACAATTTAGAATATATGCTGCACAAACTTGACGCTCATAGACAGGTCAGATTTTACTTGGATAGAACAAAAGATTTTAGAAAATCTGAACAGCTTTTCATTTCTTTCACAGACTCCAGAAAAGGCATACCAGTGGCTAACACAACTCTGTTGAAGTGGTTATCTGATTGTATCACATTTGCTTATTCAGCTGCTAATATGCCCTTACAACATAAAATTAAGGCTCACTCCACCAGAGCAGTGTCTACATCCTCTGCCTTTTCTGCCAGACTTCCTATAGATAACATTTGTGCAGCAGCCACTTGGTCAAGACCTCATACCTTTATCACTCATTACAAAGTTGAAAGGGCCTCCTTTGGGTCTACTGTCCTGAAGAACATACTCCCACGTAAGCCACCCGAGATAGATCGTGCTTGGGATACTACCCATCTGTAAGAATGAACGGCAAGATAGAACAACTTCACATAAAGAAGTTATGTATTTACCATAACGTTCCATGTGAGTTGTTCATCTCGCCTTCATTCGTACTTCCCACCCTCCTACCCCCTCCAGGGTTTTTCAAAGACCGAGATGCTGGATTCTTCCTGGTTGCTAACCCTTCTTTAGCTTTCTCTTATGGGGTGATAGAATGACATATGGTATTATTATACGCAGCAAACAAGATCTGAGGTAACTCTAGGTGCATCATGGGATAGGGACTTGGCCTTGAGCTATCTGAAGACCTCAAGCTTTGTAGTAGGCCGACTCGGAGCCGAGGATTGGATCCAAACCCATTTATAAGAATGAAGGCGAGATGAACAACTCACATGGAACTTTATGGTAAGTACATAACTTCTTTTTTCTTAACGAACAAACCCCTCCTTTCTACCCAAGGTAGTCTCAGAGTCTAACTTCAATCAAGCTATTAATTTACTGGTATTCCTAACAAACTTTTCTAACAGAGGTGAATATTCCTTACAAGATGTTCACAGACAATTACGTTTCTATCTTCACAGGACAAATGACATGAGAAAATCTGACCAATTATTTGTTTCCTTTTCCACTGCAAGGTTTGGTAGGCCAGTCAGCAAGGTGACTCTAGCCAGATGGCTAAAAGAGTGTATTTCGTTTATCTAGGATAAGAACAAAATTGCTTTGTTTAGGCCTATGAAAGCCTATTCTACAAGATCTGTAGCCACTTCAGCAGTTTTCCAGTCTAGAGCAGCAATGGATGATATATGTGCAGCAGCTACTTGAGCTTCTCCCTATATCTTTATTACTTATTACAAATTGGACTTGGTCTCTAGGGGAAGAGTATCTTTTGGTTTAATGGTGCTCAGGAATATCCTTCTGTAAGTCCTCCCAAGATCTAAGGTTGCTGGGGATTCTGTCCCTTATATCAAGGATAAAATGAAGATTGACAACATCAGATAAAAAAGTTACCATAACGTTCCATCTGTGTTGTCCATCTTCATTTATTCTTGACTCCTCTCTCTCCATCCCCCTGCCTTTGAAGATTTTTTGGTGGAATTGATTATATACCTTCAAATTATTGTGACCTTTAAAACATAGCAGATATGGCTTCCCTTCGGGCTTCCTTATCTATTATCTATACAGTCTCTGCAAATTCGATTTGAGGTAATTAGGAGAGAGGGATTGTGGGTAGAGGTGAAGCTCAAGAGCTTTTGGGTGGTGAGAGCTGTAGTAACGGCCGAGTCGGTTCCGAACCCATATGTCAAGGATAGATGAGGATGGATGACACAGATGAAACATTATGGTAAGTACATAACTTCTTTTTCTATTAAGAAAGTGCTTTGCTACAAACCTCTGGCTAGCAACAGACCCTGTATTTTGGTTAGGAAAGGGATACATCCATGCGGATTATGTAACATATGTAAGTAAATTAAAACTGATGATACCTTTATACATCCTGTTACTGGAAGTATCCTTAAATTCAACATGTGTTGTTGTCAATCTCACCTTTATTCTCACTGATGGTTCGGATCCGATGTGTCAGATCCAGCTCGGCCATTCCAAAAGCTTGAGGTCTTCAGCAAAGCTCATGGGCATCCTTCCCTACCCATAATGCATTTCCCCAACTTCCTTAGAGCTCATTTGCCATGCTGCAAGAAGGATCTTCTAGCAAGCTCTGGGCTGTTTTCTATTATATTTACTATCTTAATCCCTTTAGCTAATATTATTTTTGTTTTTTGCAGTTAAGATTCTTTCCTTGTCTTATATATCTCCTTCCCTAGGTTAGTGTAACCCTTCTGTCTGTTTTCCCCTTTCTGTTAGCGTCCGTTTAAGTTAGAGGATGTCTAACTCACACCCGTTAAAGTTGGAGGGTGTTTCTTTCCCTTTCCCTTATTTTAATCTCTTAATTGCTGTTTAACTAGTTAGTTAGTGTTTGTTAGTAATTTCTTTCTCTCCATTTCTGATTAGCATCTGTTTTAGTTAGAGTGCATCTAACCACAGTCTGTTTAAGTTAGAGGACTCCCCCACCCCCACCCCACCCCTCTTTTTTATTTTTCTTTATTGCATAGAAAAAAATGATCTTTCTTTTCTTTCTGTTTGGTTTGTAGCTGTATTATTGGGTTATTTTTTGTGGCTGTAAGTCTCAAACATGTCTCAGAAGGAAGGCAAGCCTCTGGATATTAAAAAATGCAAAAAGTGCAGTAAGAGGATGCCCCTCAGCGACTCACAGACTTTACGTGTGTACTGTTTGGGGCCCCTTCACCTTCAGGAGTCCTGATCCATTTGCCACTTGTTCAATTAGAGACCACTTATGGAATGTAGGAATAAACTGATCTTGAAGGGGTTATTGAAAACCCCATTTTCTATGGCTGTTTCCCCGGCTTCCTCCTCTCCAAAATCGGATAAGTCCAAGAAGGCAGGAAAACGTCATTCTCCGGCTCTGAAATCTTCTACAGAGCCGAAACCAAAACAGCCAAAAATATCTGCTTCGACTGAACCTTCGGAGCAGGCAGGAACCTCCGGATCAAAGACTTTATTGGAGCAGAAAGAATCCCCGGCTCCAAAGTCTACTACTACGGACTCATCTGCTCTGAAATACCCATTGCCAACTGAATTTCGGTATTGCAACTGATCTCCCTCTTTGGAGCTGATTACTTCTCGGCTCCCTTTCTTGACCAGAGGCAGATTACCAACACTGTCTACCAGGTCAACTAGGAGGCTCTCAGATGAAGATGTGGATAGGGTCGTGCGGAGGCTTCTAAAGATACCTGGCTTGGCCAAATTACTTTGGAATCCAAGCCCAAAGGAGTCAGATCTGACACAATCTACCCTTCAGTACCTGCTCCTCCTCTGATCCCTCCTTCGGTTTTGGAGCCAGAAGACTTGTCTGTCCAACTTGTGTCTGTATCGGGCCCGGGACCCATTGCCTTCTCGATCCAATATTTGCCCCAAGCTTCTCCATCCAGTCAGAGCAGGAGACCTCTGGGAGCTGACACTCAGATCTGAACTTGCCTCTCGGGGCCTCGGCACAGATGGGTTTGGTTTCTACCTTAACTTCAGAGACTGTCTTCTGCTCTGCAGATTCCTTTGGCCCCAACATCTTGTTTATCGGGTCTGGGGAGTTCTTCGGAGTGGGGGTGGACTGCCTCCAAAGTCATGAGAAGGGTGATGACTACTCCCCAGTCTCAGGCACAGTCCTACTCGGATCTTCCTCCCTCATCGGCACAGGTGTCTTTTCTTACTGACTCCCATCCACAGTACCGCAGGGATCCCAGGCCTCAGGATTTCCCTCAAGGGGACTCCCCCCTTTTCCAAAACTTCCCCAGAATACCCCACTGAGGAAGTCCCTCAGAAGAGAACATGCAAGAGGAAGAAATTTTAAAACAGAGAGGTGACTGGCAGTCCTTCTCCCCTTTGTCCAAGGAGTATACCTGAAGGCCTTCAGATCTTGCCCTTCAACCTCTTGGATGACCCCACCTTATGATGAGCTTATTGAGTTAATCTCTCAGAAGGCTTGGGAGACCCCAGATTCCATAGAACCCACTCCTAAGAGGCCAAACAAATATATTACAGCTCCTAAGGATCAGGCTTTCCTAACCAAAGGTATAGCAGTTGATGCCATGGTCAGCAGCCAAGAAAAAGGAACTCTCCGAGACCAGTTCCTCTATCCATCCTCCTAATAAGGATTCCAGGACTATGAATAGGTATGGGAAGCACGTCTTTTCGTCAGCAGCTTTTACCTTACGGTCGCTGAACTACCTTACTCATTTCACCAGACTTCAGAGGGATCTGTTAAAGGAACTATCAGACTCCCTCCAAGGAGCTGTAGCTGATGCAGTGGTGGATAAGGTCAACTCACAGCTCGCTACCCTCAATTCAGTTGTCAACTCGGTCATGAGACTCATTTCATATGCAGCAGATAGAACAAGTAGGGCGGTGGGTTCAGACATCTCTATCAGGAGACAGGCTTGGATGTGCCTTTGCAATTTTACGGAGCCCTTCAAGTCTTCCTTTGTCAACACCCCCTTTGATGGCTCATCTCTCTTTGGGCCTAAAGTAAAAGAAACAGTGACCAGGTGTGAACAGGAAGGTAAAACCTTATCTGCCATTGGAGTACATTTTTCTGCACCTACCAAGCTGTTCCTGTTGCTTTCATGTTGCTACATGAATAAACGAGTCTTTGTGGGTTCTGTTTAAGCAGCTTTATTCTGTACAAACACATCACTGTTATTGACTATGACTGAGTAACTTATATACAAACTAACTGCTGCTTCTACAAAATGGCACTAGGGATTGCATGTGTCTGGAATGTATATGTGCACGCACAGCCTCGCATGCTTCTTAAAGAAATAGCACACACACGCTACACTCTGATCTACATCCTCCCTCTTTGAGAAATAGATCATGCAATTTGTCATGAGATTATTTAGCATGCAGAAATCACAGATAATCTAAAGACATGCATTATACAATACTAAGTAAACGTATATATACAATCAAGTCCATGTTGCTATGTATTTCACAATAGTCTTAGAAACTCGTCCATATCATGTGACATAAAATTGGGAATCAGATTTAGCAACTGGGACTGTCTCTGCAAAATGGTTGACCTGTGGAATGTTCGAATTATTTTCTGGAACAGAATCAGACTTTTGAACACATTCTGGTCTGGAAACAATGTCTGACTCATTCTTTGGTTTAGAGTTTGCATCACAGATACAATGTTGCGATTGCTATGATGGTGATTCTGGTACAGGAAGAAGATGTCTGCAATTCCTCCTATACACCACACCCTCGGAGCCTAGGATCTCGGCTCGGCACAGATGCCTGTAATCTGTCCTATTCGATCAAAACCTTTTGTTGTCTGATTCGTACCAACTCTCCTTCCCTCAATGAACGAAGTAATCTACTCGATCTGTCCTAACTAGATTTCTGGATATTATGCTTCTTCAGCAATTGAGCCTTGATAGTTTTATTGTTCTTAGATTTAGGCTGTAACAAACTTGATGAAATAGGTAGCGTAGTTCTAGTTTGTCTGGAAAGTAGTCTTTGAGCAGGTGAGCCAAGAATATCATCACAAAATATGTTTTTGAGATTACATAAATTCAAGAATACATCGGTATTGTCACGGTTTGACTTTTCAAGTAATTGCTTTGCACTCTGTAGTGTTCATTCAGCTAGACCATTGGCTTGAGGATATTCAGGACTACTAGTAACATGTACAAAGTCCCATTCTCTTGCAAATTTCTGAAACAACTGGCCAATAAATTGAGCACCATTGTCAGAATAAAGTTTGTGTGGACTACCATGAACTGAGAAATGACATTTTAGCTTAGTGATAATAGCTGTTGAGGTTAAATTTGGTAGCAGATCAATCTCAAAACAATTCAAGTAAGTAACTACCAAAACCAAGTAGCGCTGATTGTTCCACTCAAAGATATCAGTTGCTATAGTAAACCAAGGTAGTTCAGGTATTGGATTTAGCTGAAGCTGTTCTCTTTGCAAACCTGCTTTGGTACTATTACATACTAAACAAGAAGAAAGAACTCTATCAATGTCATTTGATAATGAAGGATAAAATACTAGTTCTCTTGCCCTTCTCTTAATAGATAATAAACCTGGGTGACCAGGATGCAAAATCTGAATATATTCTTGCTGTAAGGAAGCAGGAACAACAATTTTAGGACCTTTGAAAATAATGCCATCTTGCATCAACAATTCATCTCTGTAAGAAAATGCAATTGCACCTCATGTGATACACTAGATTGCTTTGATGGCCATCTGACACTGATGTAGTGATTAACCTTTTGTGAAATTGGATCAGTTGTAGTTTGATCTCTTAACTCATCAAGTCTAGTGGTGGAAAAATTATGCACTGACATTATTTCAAAGTCAAAACTTTCAGCATCAAACTGTTCTGTTGTACTTCTGGGTGATCTGGATAAGGTATCAGCCAGATGGAGCAGTTTACCTTTAGTGTGGACCCTTTTGAAATTGTACTTTTGCAATCTGAGCATCATTCTTTGTAATCTTGCTGGAGCAGGATGCGTAGGCTTCTTTAGAATGGTAACTAGAGGCTGATGATCATTTTCAGTCTGGATAGCTCGACCATAAATATAATCATGAAACTTGGAACATGTGAAAACTATCGCCAAAAGCTCTTTCTCAATTTGAGCATAATGCATCTCAGTTTGAGTAAGCATCCTAGATGCACAGGTTACTGATCTGCCCTCTTGGAGAATAACTGCACCAAGACCAAAATTTGAAGCATCACAGGAAATAACAACTGGTTTATTCACATCATAGTACCTTAACGTAGGTGGCGTGGCAATTTTCTGCTTAAGGTCATCATACGCCTTCTGATGATGTTGCAATCATGACCATTCAACATTTTTGCATGTTAGCTCTCTCAAAAGTGCTGTCAACTCACTGAAATCTGGCATAAACTTGCTCAAATAGTTGACCTTGCCCATAAAACACTAAAACTTTTACAGTATCTGGTGCTGACATCTCTATAATAGCTGTTTGTTTGGTTGGGTGAGGTCTTAAGCCTGTACTTGTAAATAAATGTCCTATGTAGATTACTTCTGGAAGTCTGAATTTGCATCTCAGAGGATTGAGCTTCAAGTTTACTTCATATGCTCTGTCTAGAACTTTCTTGAGATTTCTACCATACTCTGCTTCGCCACTGCCTCCAACTAATAGATAGTCTACTATTATGGCACAAGGATAACCTGAAAAAATTTGTTCCATTGCATGCTGAAAGACTTCATTTGCAGAATTTATTCCAAATGGCATCCTTAGGAATCTGTATCTGCCAAATGGAGTACCAAAAGTAGTTAGAAATGAGGATTTGCGGTCAAGCATCACTTGCCAAAATTAACTCTTTGCATCCAAAAAATAAAATACCGTGGCATTCGGTATTAGAGCTGCAACTTCCTCAACTGTGTGCATTGGATGATATGGCCTTTCTAATGCTTTGTTCAAATCTCTAGGATCAATGCATATTCTGATTTCGTCTGAGCCTTTCTTATGAGTGGCTACCATGGACGACACCCATTCAGTTGGTTCTCTGACTGGACAAATCACACCTTGCTGCACAATCTTATCCAACTGAGCTTTGACTTTGTTTTGCATTGCTATTGGAACTCTTCTTGCTGGTCAGACTACTGGAGTGACCTCAGGGTCTAACTTTATAGAATGCGCAACTGGAAGTTTGCCCAATTTGTCATCGAAAACATCAGCATACTCTGAGAAAAAGTTCGGAAAAACTTGAACTTGGAACCGCATTCACATGATGAACTTTTTTAGCAAAAGAAAGTAGAATCATTCTCAAACTGTCTTTGAGACCTAGTAAAGATTGCACAGGTCGTCGTACTACATAGAATAATAAGTTGTAACAGTTCTCAGCCAAATAACATAAAAGTATTACTGAACCTTCAGTTTGAATTTCTTCACGTCTGTAAGCAACATATCTCACACTGCTGGTTACATTGAGTTGTTTATTAGTTCTCACTTTTGCAAATGTGTCTGCTGACATAACATTGCACTTTGATCCAGTGTCCACTTTAAGCTCTGTGGATTTCCCATTGATCCGAACCGTACAAAACACTTCACTCTTATTAATAAGTTTACTGAATTAGCTCTTTCTCCAAGTACTGATACATCATCCACACAGAAAGCTGTCTGTCTCTGTTCTACTTGATCAACTTGCTTTTTTGTTCGACCTTTCTTTACAACTGAGTGAGGCTTACTTGATTTGCAAAACTTTTGAAAGCTGGTCCATTTTTTGCACTTGTGGCATTGCTGACCATATGCTAAACACTTCTCTCTCTTAGACTCATGATTTGCACCAGAATTGTGACAGTTAACAGTAAAACTAGACTTGGGTTTTGCTGACTCACATTTGTGTTGTACTGAGCTGGCAGTCGAGCTTGCACTTTTCCTGGAACTCTGGAAAGCTTTGTACCTTCTTTGGAAACCCTATGCTGCTCTTTGCTTAGGCCTGTTTCTGTTAGCTACGTGTTGCATAATATCTACGTTTGTTCTGGAGCTTACTGAAACCATGCTTTTGTCTCTCGCAAGCATGTTTGTATGTCTTTTTGTCACCTCAGGGATCTGACAAATCTCTATTGCTTTGCTTAATGTCAAATCACTGTCATGAAGTAAAATCCTTCTCACTGTAGCACTATTAATACCACACACAAGTCTGTCTTCATCTTTCAAATCAACAAACTGACATGTTTTAGCTTTGTTTCTCAAGTCAGTTATACAAGCTGCAAATGTTTCCCCTTGTTTCTGATTTCTTGTGTAAAACAAATGCCTCTGTAATGTAATGTTCTTTTGGGGGGTAGCACATTTCTCTAAACTTATGCTTCAAACACTCAGGGTCTACTCTTGACTCAACTTGTACAACAATATGTCTGTCTGCACCTTCACCTTTATACCCTGCTGGTGCATATACAAATGAACGCTGTCTTTCTGTGGCCTCAGATCCTACTAGATTCAGCAAAATGAATGCCTTGGCACGTGCCTCTTTATCTGCATAAGCTGCTTGTATGAAAATATCATACTCTTGTTCAAATATTCTCCAGTTCTCTGCAATATTCTGATCAAATACAAGTGGTTGAGGTTTTCAAAATCCATCTGCCATATTAGCGCATGCCAACGAAGGGTCTTGTAAATACGTACGAACACACACACACACACACACACACACACACACTTGCATGAGTAATTGGCATAAATACAATTTGTTCAATTCTTTGTGCTGTGTAATTATACTTTCTCTCTTTAAGCTTATTGGAATTGTGCGAATGAACAACCTCATAGTACTTTCAATTAACTGGATTTTGTGAAATAATAAACTTCTTGGGCTTCTCGATGCATTATTGCACTTTGCAAAATAGCTTTTCAGATTTCTCGATGCTTTACTGTGCTTTGCGAAATAGCTTATTTGGTTTCTCGATGCTTTACTGTGCTTTGTGAAATAGCTTTTCAGATTTCTCAGTGCTTCATTGTGCTTTGCAAAATAGCTTTTTAGAACTATCAATGCTTTACGAAACTGCGGAATACTTTTTCAGTCTTTTCAATGCTTTACGGAATAATTTCTCGGCCTTTGCAATGCTTTATAGAATCTTAGATTGGTAAAGGCAGAAATGCTAAAATCATCTACTTTCGAAATTGGTAAAGGCAAAAACGCTAAAGTCATAGATCATCACTTTCTATGCTTATGGAATCGGTAAAGGCAGAAATGCTAAAGTAATCGCTTGGAACTTTGTCGATAAAGGCAGGAATGCTACAGTCATACACCATCATTTATCAAATTCATCACTTTAAGAAACATTCGAGATCTTTACAGTGTGACTGAGCAATTTACGAGCACTGTAATACTCTTGTAATTTTTTATAAGAAACACTTTTTCTTAATGCAAGAAATATATCAAACAACTGCACAATGCGAATAAATTGAATTTTTGTTGCCCACATTCAATATCTTTTGAAGTATTTGCACTTTGCAAATGACTACATGCAATACACTGAAATGTCCCCAAAATGACATTATCTCACTAGGCAACTCTTTCAGTACAAGAAGCACTCTGTAATGGCAGCACTTTGTGAACAGACACACCCAGCACAAGAACTTTTCTTCAAATAACCATGCTTTGACTGAATTACACTAGATAGTTGCACTTTGCACACAGTGAACTCTTTGAAATACATGTACAGTAATAAGCACACACTGTAAGCACTTTTACACACTGAGATACTTCGAATAACTTTAATTACTCCCTTGATACAATACAAAATCGTAGTTATGCCCAAATACAGCACTTTGTCCAAACACAAGCAATTGCCTTGCTTTATTTTTGTTTACTGTGCTCTTTTTCTTTTTATATTCTTTTTGCTCTTTTAAGCCCTTTTTCTTTATGCCCAGTGTACTTTCTTTGTGCTTGCTTTATTCTAAACATGTTCATCATTTCTGCCTTAAACACACTCGTTCTGCCTTAAACATACTCATTTTGCTTAAACATGCTTGTTTTGCCTTAAACATATTAGTTTTGCCTTAAACATTTGTTTTGTACTTTAAGCATATTTGTTTTGTCAAATACTTTTATCTTAAACATTTTCTTTAGTTAACAAACTTTTTGTACTTTCTGCTTGCCTGATAATGCGGTTTGTGCCCTTGTAATGCGTTTTCTTGCCTGTTTGCGTCAAGTAAATAATTTGTATTATTTTTCATTACCATTGATTCTTTCTGGTTGTGTTTGTACTGTTTTCTCTCGGTTTTACCTTCACTGTTATCTTTACATCTCATGGTTCCAAATGTTCTTCTCTTTTCCATCCCGGTTCTGACACCATGTCACTTACATGTTGGCACATGAATAGGCGAGTCTTCGTGATTTCTGTTTAAGCAGCTTTATTCTATACAAACACATCACTGTAGAGGCTTATTGACTTAGACTGAGTAACTTATACACAAACTCACTGACTGCTTCTATAAAATGGCACTAGGGATTGCACATGTCTGGAATTTATACGTGCACGCACAGCGTTGCATGCTTCTTAAAGATATAGCACATGTTACACTCTGATCTACAGTTCCCAAAGGGTCAGAGGGGTAATGGAAAGATGTGGTTCAAGAAATCACAGAGTTCTTACCAGGACACGCAGAGTGATAGTTCCTCCAGGGGCAGAGAGGGAAACAGTAATGGAAGATGTCACCTTTGCAGCAGAGGAGGCCTGCTGAATCAGGGCTCCAGAGAATCTTTCTCTGCCAGACCCTTTCAGTGCTCCTGAAAGAGTGCCCGACTGCTCACCTCTGGAGGCAGTTGGGGGATGATTGTCACTGCACCTTGACCTGGCAAAAGATAAATGACAAATGGGTGCAGGACATTATATCCAGGGGTTATATGATTCCTTTCTCCTTCCCCACTTCCATACACAATTCAGTTCCAGACATTCCACCCAGTCAAAAGGAACAAGCAACTGTAGAAATTCAGAAGTTGCTAAGAAAAAGAGTCATTCAAGAAGTCCCTGCAGACCAGAGAGGATGCGGAACTTACTCAAGATTATTTTTAGTTCCAAAGAAAACAGGGGACTGGAGACCAATCTTGGATCTCAGCAAGCTAAACAAATCTGTGAAAAAGACCATGTTCCGGATGGTGTCACTGCAGTCAATACTTCCATTCCTAGAAAAAGACAATTGGGTGTGCTCTATAGACCTTCAGGATGCGTACTACTACATTCTAATGGAAAGGCAATCCAGAAGGTTCTTACACTTCCAGATAGCAAGCAATCACTTCCAGTTTCGAGCTCTGCCCTTTGGTCTCACTACAGCTCCCAGAGTGTTCGCCAAATGCATGGTGGTAGTAGCAGCTCACCTGAGACACTGAGGATTCCGAGTGTTTCAGTATCTGGACAACTGGCTCATAACCGCCCTGACCAGGCATCTTCTGCTACAGGCCAGGGACTATACACTTCAGCTTTGCTCCTCCCTAGGCATTACCATAAATTACGACAAACCTACTCTAGAGCCATCTCAAAACTTAATATTTATAGGAGCAGAGATAAATACAGCCGCTCTGATAACAAGACTCCCTCACAGCAAAGTGCACAATCTCCACTTACATGTGAAACTGTTAATCATTTATTTTTATTATTTATTTATTTTACATTTGTTGACCGGGCTAGTCTAGCTGGATACATGTCCATTTTCAGTAGAGGCCCGGGGAGAAAAGCTCCACATAGTTATACATAGTAATTACAATATAAGAATAGAAGTTATACAGTGTTGTTAAAAAAATTTAGAAAATTTAAGATAGTACAATCAAAAGAAAAAAGTGTTTTTTTTTTTTTTTTCAGGGAATCAGGAAAACTCGAGCTACTGCGAAACAAGTGCTACAGGTTCTGGGGAAGATGGCAGCATCTATTGTACTTATTTGCCTAATTTGCCTGCATAAGAGGATACTTCAGTAGTTACTTTCCACACAATGCTCAATCCTGGAATTAGCAATGTTGCACAAGATCCTCATAACCAACTCCTGCAAAAAGGAGCTTGAGTGGTGGATTAACTCTCCTTCAGTATCTCAGGGCTGTCCCTTTTACCCCCCCTCAACCCTAAGCCACGATGACCATGGATGCTTCCCAGATAGGGTGGTGTGGGGGGTTTTATCTGGGAAAGACAGTCCGAAGCACCTGGCAGGAACACAAGGCTGACTTGAACATAAACATCCTAGAGATGAGGGCAGTGCTCTTGGTGCTGCAAGCATTTCAGGGCACTCTTCCTTTAGGAAAGATAGAAATCCAGTCAGACAACATGTCCATAGTCTGGTACATAAACAAGCCAGTGGGAACCAGATCTTACCCCCTTTGTTGAGAAGCTGTAAGGGCCTGGAAATGGGCTACTGACTGCAACCATTTTCTGATAGCGATACACATCCTGGGGAAATCCAACATTATTGTGTAAAAATTGAGCAGGGCCATTTTATGGCTGCACGAGTGGTCCCTCAATCAGAAAGCTGCGGAAGAAATTTTCCGAAAATGGGGCCAGCCTTGCTGCGATCTGTTTGCATCACCTGCCAATGCCAAATGTAGCAACTACTTTGCCCTGATCCCTCCCATGGGGGAGTCACTAAGGGTGCACTTGTTCACTGTTGGCCTCCGGGACTCCTCTATGTTTTCCCTCCAATTCCCAAGTTAATACAGAAAGCAAATTTTTTGGAAACTACGATAATCCTGATTGCACTCTATTGGCATCGTCAAATCTGGTTTCCTTTCCTTCAGCCTCATCTTCTAGATGAACCATGGATTCTGGACCCAGCTCCAGACCTTCTGACGTGTCTGTCGGGAATGGTACATCCCAGCCTACACAACCTCAAATTGACAGCTTGGCTGCTTCAGTTCCCGTGATCGCCAGGTTTTCTCTTCTTTCCTCACCAATAAAACATATTTTGTTGTCTTCCCATAAAACTTCTAGATAAAGATTGTACAAGAGTAAATGGAATAGGTTCGTAATATGGGCTAGTGATAATCAGATAGATCCTTTTTCTGCACCTATACATTCTGTATTGGAATTTCTAGCGAAGCTTTTTAATGAGAGTGCTGCTGCTTCTACTATTAAAGTCCAACTGGCAGCAATTTAAAATTTTCATGTGGGAGAAAACGGCTCTATGATTATGTTGCACAGACTCTGTAAGCTCTTTTTGAATGAAACAATGGTGATAAAACCCCCATACAAAAATTCAACTCCTCCCTGGGATCTGATTTTCATATTAACAAACATCACTTGCCCCCCTTTGAACCTTCAGCCACATGTGATCTAAAGTTTCTATCTTGGAAAACACTCTTTTTAGTGGCTATTACCTCAGCCAGAAGAGTTTCAGAGTTGCAAGCTTTATCTACTAAGCCCCCATACCTGGTTTTTCATAAGGACGTGCTTTCTATACGCACTAATCCTTCCTTTCTTCCAAAGGTTTGTTGGAAAGTAAACTAAACCAATCTATTCAGCTGACAGTTTTCTACCCAAATTACCAAAACAAAGGTGAATACTCTTTGCATCTTCTGAACCTACATAGACAGTTACGCTTTTACTTGCACAAAACTTCAGGATTTAGGAAATAGGATCAACTTTTTATATCCTATTCTGAGATAAGAAAAGGTCAACCAGTCTCAAGTGTTACCTTATGTAGATACCTCACATTTTGTATATCCTACATCTACAGCTCTAAAAACAGGTCTCTTCCCTTCCCTGTTAAAGCACACTCTGCCAGGTCAGTAGCTACATTTGCAACTTTCCAAGCAAGGTTACCTTGGGACAATATCTATGCTGCAGCTATGTGGAGAAAACGTCATACTTTTATTACTCATTACAGTCTGGATTTGGCCTCCAGGAGTAGAGCTTTGGTTCTATGGTTCTGAGGAATATACTCCCATCAGTCACCCAAGAATTAGGTTGCTTGGGACATGGTCCCATCAGTGAGAATAAGGACAAGATTGACAACAACACATAAAGAAGTTATGTACTTACCATAACATTCCATGTGTGTTGTCCATCTCGACCTTTATTCTCACAACACACTCTCCATGCCCCCTTCCAAAACTCCTGGGAGACCGAGTAGATATTGGACTCATGGATCTCCATAGGCTCAGAAATACTGCCTTTGGGCCATTGATAAATATATGTCCTGTGGGCTTTATTTCATGTAAAAGAAGTTTTTGCAAATTTTATGATTTCATGGCTGGCAAACAAGATCTGAGGAAGTTGGTGAACTGCATTATGGGTAGGGAAGGATGCCAACAAGCTTTGCTGAAGACCTCGAGCTTTTGAAAAGGCCTAGACAGATCCAACACATCAGATCCGACCCATCAGTGAGAATAAAGGTCGAGATGGACAACACACATGGAATGTTATGGTAAATACATAACTTCTTTTTTTATTCTTACTGTAGTAGTAGCAGCTTGGTCTATTTGGCTGTTTGTGATCAATGTAGATGTTACTGTGTTGGTAAGACAAATCGAATGCTGAAGAATCGTATCAGGGAACAATTGTATGAAATAAGCAGATGTGAGAGTTGGAATGTTTTATATAAACATATTTGTAACACTTGTATTGAACACTCTTTTAAGTTTTTACTTTTGGAATTATTGAATGTAGGAGCCAGAGGAGGTGATATTAAGACAAAAACAGAATGCTTAGAAATTAAATGTATGTTAATTTTGCAGTCTGACAAATGGAAAGGACAAAATAAATGAGTATATACCTGTAAAACACTTGCTGAGGTCACGTGACTTGACTAGTTGGTTTTGAACTTTCCTGACTGTATTTAAGCACTGTTTTTTAGTTTGGTTTTAGATCTGATAAAACTTCTCTGGTGTGAAAGTGCTCATCTGTTTTTTATTGTTTTTATTTTTTCTTTGTCTTCCTGCTGATTGGGACATGGCTGAAAGAGGGATAATCAAGCTTGATTATAACCCCGATGGAGCTGTTGATATGGCTATTGTTGACCGTCTTGGATGAGTATTACAGGTCAATTGCCATCTGTTACTTCTCTCTAAAGTTGGAGTTGTTGTTTTGGAACTGGAGCACTCTACTGCTGAGTCGCAGGGGGTTGAAGACATTTTCAGAGGTTTGGAGAATAATTTGTTTAAATACAAATGGTTGCAATGGCAGAGACTGCACTTAGAGGCATGCTTACACCTTAAAGTTGTTCCAAGGGGCCTAAGGGCGTTAAGGATGTCTACATATGGTAGCACATACCCCTCACTGCTGAGAGAATGGGAGACACTAAACCCTGAACTTGGCTTTAATTATATTAAGCTTATGCTGAGATTCTTTCAACCGAATGAGGTTTCTGTTCTTGGTGATATTAGGAAAGGAATTTATGGAATTAATGACTTTTATGTCTCAGCATGCTGCAGGGATGGGCATGTGTGTTTTTTCGTGGCCAAAAGCAGATAAATGTTCGACACTTACTTCACATTCATCAGGAGGTGTTTTGAACGGTAAGGACTTGAATTCTGCTTACTTGACTGATAGAGTTGATGAAGTATTATGTGTTGATTGTATAGAGTCTGACAATGAACCCTTTAATGGGAAGGAAACTGTTCCTGCCTCCAAGTCTGACAATGTCACTGGTTCAGCATCGTACTCTGATAATAATCTACCTCATGAGACAATTTCCATTGGAGTGAGACTGCAGCATTTACGACAGTCTTGGATCATGATACCCAGGATATATTGCAAGCCAGAGAATCTGGTTCTGCTAGCTCGAATTTACAGTCTGTTGCCCCCCTTTTTTACAGCTACAACTACCCGAACTGGTGAAAATGAACCGACAAGAGGGGAGAGGATGCTCACACAGTCGGAACAAGTTTGATCAAAAGAAGCCACAGGTGTCAGGGCAGCTAGAACTAGGGCCAGCTGTAAAGAGCAAGATTCCACAAGCCTAGTGGTTAATATATCTTCCCTGACTCTGAATAATGAACAGCATGAGGTACTCAATTGGGTTTTTCTTTTATTCCTGCGAGAGGCACATCCTTACATGAGGTCCTCACTGACTTAAGACTGTTCGTAAGTTCGCCCTTAGGATTCGTTATGGTAATAAAGTTTATGAGCATACTGGCTTTAGGAAGCCTAGCCATTTTGTTATAATCAACTCTCCTTTACTGAGGCTTTATTAAACCTATGTGAATGTGACATTTATGAGTTCATGAGACAGAAACATCGTAGGGTGTTCCATAACCTTACTGACATTCAGTTTAAAGCACTTTTTGAGTTGATTTTAAATTAGCATGTTTATGTGTGCCCTGCAGATAAAGATGGTGCCATTGTGCTTAATGGATACCACCAAATATCTTGAAAGTATGTTTCTAATGCTGAATGATACTGATACTTTTACTGAATGCCATAAAAGTGACGTTGTTAAGGTTATTCAGAATGTACATGATCGTATTCATGAACTGTTAATGGAAGGTGTAGTAAGTAGAGATTTGTATGATTACTTTATGGTTGAATTTCCTACTTTTCCAATACTCTGTGGCCTTCCTAAGATTCATAAGTGTTTGAGTAACCTACCCGTGAGACCCATTGTCTCAGCTGTAGGTAGGTGACTGAACCTTTGTCGCTCTGTGTTGAAAAACATTTATGTCTTATTACTGAGAAGACAAATACTGTACTTTGAGACACTAAGCATTTTTTTTGATGCAACTGTATCATTGGCCTTGCAGAAATAGTATGAATGATGTTATATTGGTTACCATGGATGTAGTGTCCCTTTTTACCATAATTCCTAATGCGGTAGGAATGGACTTTGTTAGGCTGTTTTTGTCTAAGAACTCTGAATATTCCACAGGTCAGATACACCTGATATGTTCATTGCTTGACATTATACTTAGTAACAATGTCTTCATATTTCTTGACAGCTATTACCATGTGAAGATCAGGGTAGCTGTGGGCACCATGTGTGCAAACAGTTATGCCAACATGGTGCTCACATATTGGGGTCTGTATATGTTCTAGATAGAAGTAACTTCTTTTTCCAGTGCATCTCACATTATGTACACTTTGTGGATGATGTGTTCTTTGGTGGACTGGCTCAATAGAGATCCTGACTGAGTTTCTGAACTATTTACATCAGACCACTAACTTTTTTAAAGTTCACAATTAAGCATTCCCAAACCTCGATAGATTTTTCTTGATGTTTGTGTCTTGAATACCCCTGATGGTTTTGATACTCAACTCTGTAGTAAACCATGGAAGAAAGTTAACACACTGCACTACCAGACTATGTACCCTAAGTATGTAAAGCGTAATGTGCTGAAAGTGCAATTGTATAGACATGCAAGACTGAACAGAAATATTGAGAATATGCTTCCTCTTTTGATACCCTCAGTAAGGATTTTTGCTCTAGGGGTTACTCGGAACATGAGATAGGGATGGCGCATCATGAGGTTCTGTCACATAGAAATGATTCGGCTAGACTCTTTTTTTTCTATTGTTTTGACACTGTGTAAGACAGAATAATAACAGAAATGTTTTTAGAATGTGTGTTACCTATTCAAATGACATTCAACCTATCAGTGATATCATTAGGAAGCACTTGCATATTTTGACTACTGATGCTAGATTCAGGGACTTCTTGGCAAAGCTCCACACTTTTGCTGTAGAAACAACAGTTCCATTAAGAAACTGCTTTGCTACAGTCCTCTGGCTAGCAACAGACCCTGTATTTCGGTTAGGAAAGGGATGTATCCATGCAGATTATGTAATGTGTAAGTACATTAAAGCTGATGATACTTTATACATCCTGTTACTGGATGTACCTTTAAATTCAACTTTTATGCTGACTATACTAGTAGCAACCTGGTCTTTTTGGCTGTTTGTGATCAATGTGGATGTTGCTATGTTGGTAAGATGAATCAAATTTTGAAGAATCATATGAGGGAACAATTGTATGAAATAAGCAGATGGGACAGTAGGAATGCTTTATGCATATTTGTAACACTGGTATTGAGCACTCTTTTAAGTTTGTAGTTTTGGAATTATTGAATGTAGGAGTCAGAGAAGGCGATAATAAGACAAAAACAGAATGCTTACAAGTTAACTGGATGATCTGATTTTGCCAATCTTCATTTATTCCTTGACCTATTAGTTCGATTCCGAAATTGGAACTGACTTGGTCATACTACAGCCCACAAGGGTCAAAAATTCTTGAGCCCTTCTTCCTACCCATAATGCTCTTGTCCATTTTACCTCAGATCTCGTTTTCTGCTTCCTGTGCAGACGCATCGCCAAATCTTTTGAGCTACATACAATTATAATTTATAAATTCTCCAGTTATCTATATGTTATAGTCTATCTTACTCTTCATTAGTCTGTTATATTAGATTTACAAACTCCCTGCTATATATTTTCACTTTTTGCTCCCTTTTTTTCACTTTGGTGAAATCTTCGCTATCATAGTTGGCGGACTTTATTTCCATTTTCTCATTTTCTAGTTAAAAAAAAAAGAGAGTCTCTTTTTATATATACGCATATTTATACCATTGGTATTCTTTGTCTACCATTGTTGGTAGCACTTCTCTATACACTTTCCTTTTCTCTGTACCGATACCTTCTACCCTTGGGTATTCTAGGGCTACCATTGCTGGTAGCACTTAATAGCAAATTTCTCCATCTTAATTTTCAGTTGTATTTTGTGTGCTGTTGTTCTTTTTCAGTAGATATGGCAGATAAAGGAAAGGACACTTCCAGCTTTAAAAAATGCCAAACGTGCAAGATAAGCATGCCTAATTCAGATGGCCATTCACTATGTGTGCATTGCTTAGGCTCGTTGCATTTACAGGAAGACTGCTCAATATGCCATGGATTCAGACACTGAGCCTTAGTTGAAAGAAAGAATAAATTAATATTGAAAGGCATGCTTAAATCTTCTTTTGAGGAGGCCTTATCTGTTCTCAAAAGTCAGATGGACCCTTCTTCTTCTTCCTCTTCCAAAACTGAAAAGCATAAAAGGAAGACTCACTTGGTGCCGACCTCCCCTTCGGTTCCAGTGGCTAGGAAATCTAAAATAGAGGTTCTGAAAATGCCTATAAAGCAGAAAACCTCGGCTCTGAGGCTGTTCACATCTTTAGCTCCAGAGCAGACATTACAAAAATAGGACACAACCTCGGAACCGACAACCTCTGTTCCATCCAGTATATCTGCACCGACACCTACGGTTCCGACAATAATTCTTGAAGAACCAGAGTTGATGCTTCCAAGAATGCAGTATTCTCAATCTATAGATCCCTATGCAGGACAGTTGCTGAGTTCCTTCTTGGAGAGACCTGAATCTCTGTTCACCCAATCAGTTTGCTCCACCAAGAGCTTATCCGAATTGGGCATGCTGAGGCTTGTGGATCAGGTTCTTACAGCGAGACGATTGCCTCTTATGTCCTTGGTTCCAACTATCTCTAGTTCTGGAACTACTTTCTCCATGACTCCACCATATCTTCCGCCTCTGATCCCATCTGTAGTTTTGGAGACCCAGGCTCCGATCCCTCTGGCACTGACTGTTTCGACTCCGGTCAGATCATTTTCTCAAGGGCTGACTACTACCCTGTGCTCTTTGGTCCTCTCAGAACCAGAGGGCTCCCTGGGGTGAGAATTATGTTGTTGGTTCTGAGAGGCAGGTGTCAACTGCAGTTTTTTTCGGAGCCTTCGCTGCACCTTGAAGCCTCAGCACGGATGAGCTCCACTCCTGCTTTGCTGTCAGGGGCAGTCTCCTCATAGCGAGGAGTGAGTTCCAAGGCAGTTATTCTCAGTTCCAGGCTCCCTTCCCTCTTTGGGGGACCTGCCTTCTAAGCAATGGAGAGGGCCTTGTCCTTGGTGGACATCCAGTCGTCTGCCCCCAACTCGTAGTTGATCCCTGATCCTTCCTCTCCATGTGGCTCTCAACCAGCCTCTGCGTTGGGACAGCAAGGGCTGAAGCTGCAGGATACACCTGTCCAAGTTTTATCCTCTTCTGACACTTCTTCAGATTTTCCCACTGAAGAAGTCCCTCACACGGGAAAGTGCTAGAGAAAGCACTTGGATTCCCTGGTAGAATCTGTCACTAAAGATACTGACTACAGTGAAGAGGAGGGTTCCCCTAGGTCACCCCTTGAAGATGTCTCCTTTGGAGACATCCTTCAGATCCTTAAAGAGAGGTGGTTGGAAGTCCTTTGGTTGTATGGTGCTCAGGAATATTCTTCTGTGAGTCCACCCAAGATTAAAAGTAGCTGGTGACTCTGTCCCACAGGTCAAAGAATAAATGAAGATTGACAACATCAGATAAAGAAGTTATGTACTCACCATAACATTCCATCTGTGTTGTTGATCTTCATTCACTGCCTCCAACCCCCAAACTTTGATAGTCATTTTAGCCATCCTTTACCAGATATGGTCTCCACAAAAGTACATTTCGATCTGAGGTATAATGGAGAGGAGCGTTATGGGTAGGGAGAAGAGCTCGAGAGGTTTTGGTTCTTGTGGGCTGTAATATGGCTGAGTTGGTTCCGATTTTGGAACCGGCCTCACAGATCAAGGATAAATGAAGATCGACAACACAAATGGAATGTTATGGTGAGTACATAACATCTTTTTCATTTTACTATGTGACAAAGGGAAAGGACTAAATGAGTAGGATCTATATTAGTGTATCGAATGGACTAAATGGCGAAAGCTATTTAGTCGATCCAATACTGTCGAAATGGCAAAATAGCGAAGACACAGAACATCGAATTTTTTCCCAGGGAAAAAATTTGATGGGCCGTCTTCGGGACTTTGCCATTTCTTCCACTATGGTGCGATCTCGGAGTTGGTATTTATAAGTAGGGGGCGTGTGGGGGCAAAGCCCCCACTTATCTTTCTAAGTTTTTTTTTTTTTTTTTATTTGCGGAGCAGCAAATTTTTTCCCTGGGAAAAAATTCTCTGTTCTGTATGCTCGATATTTTGTGGTTTAGACATTATCAGTAGGGTGAAATAGCATTTGCTATTTTCATCATACGATAAGGTAATATAGACGCAATGAGTATATACCTTTAAAACCCTTGCTGAGGTCATGCGACTTGACCACAGGATTTTTAACTTTCCTGACTGTATTTAAGCGCTGTTTGTTAGTTTTTAGATCTGATGAACCACCTTTGGTGTGAAAGTGCTCATCTGTTATATTTTGTATTTTTTGGATTAAACAAGTGTTTTATACAGTGCTGTGTTAGCTGGTTCTTTTGTTTTACTTGTTCCTCTGCAATTATCTATGATATGATTTCAGTAATTTTCATTAGGGTAATATATAAATCTCATTTGCTGCCCTCGCGCACAGATGTGGATCCACTCTTGTAGTGTTTAATAGGTGCATTTAAATAACTTTTTTTTAAGTGTATTTTTTTCCTGTTTATGTTTTATATTCAAATTCTCTCTAGTTTTTTTCAGGGTTTCTCCATCAGCTCTGTTTTTAATTTAAATAAGTAATTCTCGTAGAATTGTTAGTACAGTTTCTTTTCTCTTCTATTTTTTCCTACCCTTTTTAACAGGGTATTTATTCCTTTTGTACCATTGTTGGTAGTTTTTTGCCTGTCCTTATCTTAGTTAAAACAAAACAAAAACAACCCCCCCCCCCAAAAAAGCAATATATATATATATATATATATATATATATATATATATATATATATATAGGTTCACTTTATAATCCCGAAATCCTGAAATATCGAATTTCAAAATCTCGAGATCATAAAGCCGAAACCTTATGTCGAAAATGGTTTGCACGATTAAGTGCATTCGATATTTTTGACATTCCCCTCTTACAGCCACGGTAGTTAGCTCATCTCTACTATTTTGCAGGGGGGCTACACCCCCCCACCCCCTGCACATTAAATATACCAACTCTGAGATTACACTACAATGAGGAAATGGTCTACTTCCCCGTTCCTAACTGAAGCGTGACCTCCCTCCACAGTCTCGGCACGTCGCTTGTGAAAAGGTCGAGTGCACCATGCAGCTTGACTAACCTTGGTTGACCACTTATGGTTTGATTTCCTGCCCCATGAAAATTATGATTTCGCACATTGGACGTTCAACCTCCTGCAGTTCGGGTAAGCCATAGTAAGCCATATATATATCTATCTATATATATATATATATATATATATATATATATATATATATATATATATATATACACATAGGTCTACTTCTTTTGCCCTAACTTCCAATTGACTGACACCCATTTGACTGAGACCAAATGACTGAAATTTCATTTGACTGACACTTCATTTGACTGACACTTCATTTGACTGGCACTTCATTTGACTGGCAAGTATTATAAGAGCACTGTAAGGCAAGTAAATGGAATATGTCCCCTTCCCCACTGTAGTGCGACCCTGGAGTTAGAACATATAGTTAGGGGGGTTTGGGGAGGCACAGCCCCCCACAATGGGGGTGTAGGGGGGCAAAGACCCCACTTACTTTTGGTTTACTAAGCAATATTAAAGCAAAACCACACAATATAATATTAAATTAAGTGGGTGGCTTCTCACACCACACCTCCCATTGTGGGGAGCTGTGCCCCCCACACACCCCAACTATATATTCTAACTCCAGGGTTGCACTACAGTGGGGAAGGGGACATATTCCATTTACTTGCCTTACAGTGCTCTGGAGACTGCCAATAATACTTGTCAGCCAAATGAAGTGTCAGTCAAATGAAATTTCAGTCAAATGGGGTCAATCAATTGGAAGTGAGGTACCTGGGCGACTGTCCGATCTAGCTAAACTGCAAGTATTTCTGCTTCTTGAACTGTTTTAAACTGTTTAAAGTTGTTTTTGCACCTGCACTTTTAAAGTTTGTCCTGTTTGTTGCATTTACCTGTTGAGGCTACACAGTCAAGTGCGCTAGCCTGTGTTACATATTTACTGTATTTTCCTGCTGTTTGTTGCAAAAAAGAAAAAAAAAACAAAAAAATTATCCTGGTTTCCCATATTTCCTGACCTAGAGTAGTCCAAATACAGGCTTTGCTGTATTCTGGACTTTTGGAAAGTTCCTGTGTTGCCCATTTCCTTTCTTGGAAAAAGGGAGGCTTCTTTGTTCACCAGTGGCAGTAGGGAGCTTAGAGCAGCCTATCTATCCCTGGAGGAGTGTTCCCAGCACAAGAATCTGGTAGTCTATTGGCTGTTTTGGGCCAATTTCTAGCTCTTTCATGTCCCCCTGTATAAAACCCGCTTTGACGCGGCTTTGCACGATTTTCCGCATAGTGCAGCATCGGGCAGCTCTGCTTAATTGGGTTTAAACCATTCTCGGCTCCACAAAGTCTGCTCTTCACTTTTTCCCTTAGAACTGATCTAGTTCTTATAATAAACACCCTATTCCTACTCTAAAGCCTGGCACTTGCTCACTAAAGCAATTATATAAGTCAGCACTAAAAAATTAAAAGCACTACACCCTCACAAACTCCCCCTGAGTACCTTGTTCCCCATTGGCCCTTTTTTTCAATTATAAAGGAATTCTCAATACTATTCTAGCATGTCCAAAGGTCAGGTGTCAATCTCCTCTCTGGTCCAGCTGGTGAATCTGGGAATCTTGAGGCAATGTTACAACTGCCTCATGTACACAGACAACCCTCTCCTCCTCCTCCCAGCAAATTCCAACACATGTGAGAGATGCAACCATATAGCCAAACTGGAGGCTAAGCTCTCTCAACTCAGTACTGGCGTAACCAGTCAGGAGGAGAAGGAAACTACACTCACTACAATTCCAGTCTCACATAGACCTACCACGACAGCAAACCAAACACATAAACACACAAAAACATACTCAGAGGCTCTAAATAAAAATCTGCCCAAGCAGCAGAGACCTCCAAAGCAGACACCCAAGCAACCGCTACCCCAAAACAAAACACGTGCAACACATAGCTCACAAAGCCAGTGTGCCAAACAGTCACAGCCCTTAAGGCTAAACAACACACCTGATACACTTGTAATAGGTGACTCTATCGTCAGGCACACGTCCCGCTCACCAGGCTGAACAAGGAGAAGGTCACGGTGAGCTGCCTGTCGGGCGCTAGGATCCGCCACATAACACAAGCACTCAGGTCACTCCAAGGCAAGTACAAATATGACCCAGTCATTGTCCATGCTGGTGTGAATGACCTGAGACGTACCTCCTGGACTACATGAAAAGAGACATAGAGGAGCTCTCTGAGTATGTAGCCCAGGCCGGTATGACCCTGACCTTGAGTAGCATCTTACCCTCACCAAGAATGATGCCACAATATGAAGACAAGATGATCAATTTCAGCAATTGGCTTCAGTATTGGTGTCATTCAAAGGGGATCCGATGCCTGTTAGCCTGGGATGACATGCTCGACAAGCCACAATGCTTCGCTAGGGACGGCTTGCACCTGTCACCCCTGGGCTTTCGGATATTGGCAAAGGCTCTTGCCACCCCCATAGTGCCTTTTTTAGGCAAGGCTCAAAAGACAAACCCACCTCCATAGGTATCACAAGGGATAAGAAACTAAGAGTAATGCTACTCAATGCCAGAGGTCTAAACCTCAAGATGCACGCCCTCAAAACTCTCCTTAGCATGGAGAACGTCGATATCTGTGCAGTAACAGAAACCTGGTTCAAGGCTCCCGAGAGCACCCCAGCACTACCAGGTTATACCTCATACCATGTTTTTCGGCCCCAAAACGTGGACCGAACCACAAAAGCAGGGGGAGTATCAATATTCATCAAAGATACCCACACTTCCAGGTTGGTGGCACAGCACGAAGCATCAGAGACTATCCATGTGCAACTAACAGTGGGTAAAACTGCCTTCCAGTTTATAGCCTGCTACAGACCACTCTCCCAAACCCAGGAACCCCACTCGGCCTTCCTGTGAACACTGGAAAATATGAAGGTCTCTCCAAACCCCATTATATTGGGCGACTTCAACTACCCAAACATAGACTGGGAGCATTACTCTAGCTCCAACACCCTAGCCCAAAGGTTCCTAGAATTTATAAACTCAAATGCTATGGAACAACTTGTTACCACTCCCATAAGAGGGGAAAACATACTGGACCTGATCATCATCAACATGGGGGCTCTATGCTCCAGACCAGAAGTGTATCCCTCACTGGTAAGATCAGACCATAAACTAATCTCACTGGATATTCGCATCCCGACCCCACCCCCTGCCCAGAAAACCACAGTGAAAAACTTCTCTAAAGCAAATTTCACACTCCTCAAAACCGAGGTGGAATCCTTCAAAGCCCCCGGGCCTATGGAAAATATGGCCCAGACAGCAGAATCCTTTATAAACGCATTCTATGAACACCTTCAGGAATGCATGGATCATGCGATCCCAAATAAAACCAAGACCCAATCCTCCAAAGGCAGGCGTCCTGTCTGGTGGACCCCAGCCATAAACAAACTATACAATAGAAGGAAGAAGCTACTACATGATAGAGCAAAATCCCATAAAGGGAAGGTATCTCTGATCAGTATTAGCAAAAAACTATGGACACTCATAAAATCGTCTAAGGCCAGCTTTGAGAGAAAAATTGCACAGGACACTAAGGATAATTACAAGGCTTTCTTTAGTTATGTTAGGAACCTGGGTGGGAATTCCCAGATATGCTCAGAATTAGTCCAAAATGACAAAAAATACACCGAACCCACAGACATTGCCAACATCCTAGCTGACATGTTCAGCACAAACTCCCCCCCCCCCCCACCAAAAGGGCAAATATCTATACCAGCAGAGTGCTGCCCCCCTGACATCTCAGATGCTCAGGTAAGAGCCGCCCTCTCCAAAGCAAAAAACACAGCATCAATGGGACCAGATGGTGTCCCGGGCTCGCCCTACATGAACTCCAAGAAGAGCTAAACCCAAACATAAAACTACTGTTCAATCTCAGCCTTATTACAGGATATGTACCCAAAGAGTGGCGTACAGCAACAGTGGTGCCTCAACGGATCCTGGAAACTATCGCCCCATAAGCCTGACTAGCTTGGTCTGCAAAGCTATGGAAAGGATCATCATGGACCTCATAAATAAAGATATTGGGAACCTACAGACACTGGATCCTACCCAGTTTGGCTTTGTTAAGGGCAGATCCTGCCTCTTAAACCTGGTTGATTTCTTTGAAATAGTCACCAAGGCCATTGACGAGAGGAAGGTGGTCCACACAGCCTACCTGGACCTCGCAAAAGCCTTTGATACAATACCCCACTCGGGCATTATAGATAAGCTCACCAGCTTAAATATAAACCCTATGTCACTAGATGGGTTGCAAACTGGCTCAAGGACAGAACCCACATGGTTAGAATTGCTGGAGCCATGTCAGACTCCAAACCAGTTACAAGTGGCGTCCCACAAGGCTCAGTCCTGGGACCTCTCTTGTTCGGTATATATTTCTCAGAGGTACAGGCCAACATGGAAGGACTGTGGCTGACCAAGTTCGCAGATGACTGCAAACTAGGCGCCATAATCGACTCTCCAGCCGACACAAGCATCCTACAAAAGGGCCTCATAGAAACAGACAACTGGTGCCAGAGCCATGGCCTCAAGCTAAACGCCAAAAAGTGTATAGTCATCCCCTCTGGCGAAAGCAAAGTGCCCACAAATTACCACATAGGTGGTAATCCATTAAGTACCGAAGAAGTAATTAGGGACCTGGGGACCCAAGTTGATAGCAATCTCTCATTTGAAAACCACGTGGCCAAAGTGGTTAGAAAAAGATTTTATATAGCCCACCTAATCATGAAGGGATTCACATCTAGATCAGGGGAGGTCATCATGCCTCTTTACTCATCCCTCATCAGGCCCATAATTGAGTACAATGCCCCTTTTGGGATGTACCTTACCAGCCACCTGCAGCAACTGGAAAGACCCCAAAAGTACCTCACCAAGAGGATCAAAGGGCTCAAATAGATGCCATATGCTGCCCGGTTAAAGAAACTCCAGCTTTACTCGATGTGTGCCTGACGTATAAAGCCATGTCCAACCTGGAATTAACGGACATACTGCACCACAGAAAATCCAAATCCCATCGAGCTACATGCTCGAGAGACTTGAACCTCAGCACTGAAATAAATAGGACATGCTGGAGGGACAGATTCATAACCCAGAGGCTCCCTTCACTCTGGAATAAAATCCCAGTTCAGGTTAGGCAGAGTCCCTCATTGACTCTCTTCAAGAGGAATCTTGATGAGTGGGTGGGAGATCGTAGGTTTACCCCGGGTATCACTTCTGTGTCACTGTTAGACAGAGGCACAGTATACTAACCTCGAAAAAGGGCATAGCAAAATTCATTTAAAATGGGTGGCGAAAGCCAAACACTCTCTGGCTAGGCTTATAAATGCCCTAGGGCAGATAGCCTAGTATGAACCTATGAACCTACCTACATATATATATTTATTTATTTATCCCCCCCCCCCCCCCCCTTCAGTTATTTTCTTACATTATCCATGATGGCTGAAAAGCTAACAAGTTTTAAGAAATGCTGTTCCTGTGGACACAAAATACACAAATTGTATGCCCACAGGGAGTGCATTTATTGTTTAGGAACAGCACACCTGGATACGAACTGTACCATCTGTGCAGGATTTAACTCCAGGGCTATAGCGGACAGTTGTAACAAGCTGGTCCTTATGGGGTTACTTCAACCTTCATCATCTTTTTCCTCAGGGGGATCAAACCCCCAGCAAATTTTCAGAGGCTCCTCCAGAGCACAGAAAAAGATTCCCAACAAAGTCTCCAAAGACTTCCTCTTCCTCAGAGCCTCCACAGAAAACACTGTGTACTTCAGATATAAATTTGTCAGATCCAAGGAATAAATCTACAGATCCTAAGACTTCGGATCTGATAATCATCTCTGCTACTACTCCATTGCAACCCATGGATCTGAAATCATTGGCTTCAACCTTGAGTGTATCTTAGACTCTGAGAACTCATTTGCCCGAGTTCATTATAGATCCAGTATCTCCTTGGCTCCACTCCCTTCTCATGCAGACGCCAAGGAAGTACTCCGGACCTCAATTCACCACCAGGTCCATCAAGTCCTCCAGAAGTCTTTCTGAGGCAGACATGGATAGGATGATAAGGAAGTTCCTCAGAGCTCAGATCCAGTTGGGGGTTATTCCATCTCTGTCTCCTATCGGATCCATGAGTTTTCTTTCCACCTCACATATAATTGTATCTCCTTCTCCAATTCGACCTTTAGTTTCAGAGCCCTGGGATCCGAGAGTTCTGAGAATACTGGTGTCAGAGCCAAAGAGAATCACGTCTGCAACCTCAACAGTATTCCTGACTAGTTCTGCTCCTCTTCTCACAGATTAAGATGAATCCCATAGTGGAGGTGTCAGCGTCAGATACGTGGGGCTGAGATTGACTCCGATGTTGTCAGAGCCTTCCTTGCCCCCTGAAGCCTCAGCGTTAGATAGCTCAGGTCCGGTTCCCTCCTCGAGACACAGATCCAGTCAAATTCATGGCTTGTCTGCTTCAGAGATCTCAGCTCCAGTATGGCCAGCCCTGGGTTTCCTGGGTCCATCGGCCTTTGAGGTTGTGAAGAGGGTTTTCTCTCATTTAAGAGGCCAGATCTCTCATACTTCCTCAGATCCTACACCCTATCCTTCTTTGGTTCTGAACTCTGATCCCATCAGACCTACTCCACAGGGACAGCCAGTATCAAGTAGCTTCCAGATGGTTCCAGTTGAGGAACTACCCTTGTCTTTGGACGCTTCTCCAGAACATCCCACTGAAGAGATTCACTGAAAGAGAATGTGCAAAAGGAGGCACATAGATTCGCATATGAAATCTCTCACAGAAGATACTGACTTAGTCTAAGGGAAAGGTCCCCCAGATCACCACCTGATGATGTCTCCTTTGGAAATATTTTAGAAATCTTTAAACAAAAAGGTGGTTGGTCCACAGATAACCAATTCCCTGAGGAGTCAGTATTCTTGGAAGGTTTTGATCTGGCCCATCTAAGCCTTTGGTGACTCCCCCAGCCAGTGAGCTTGTCAACCTAGTCTCTCACGGTCATGGAAGGAACCAAACTCTGTTGAACCTAACCCTTGTCGACCAGATAGAATTTTAGTCCCTCCAAAAGACAGACCACATTGGAGAAAAGGTATCCCTGTCAATGCAATAGTTGTGGCAGCAGCCAACAAGGAGCTCACAGAAGTGAGCTCCTCTGTTCAGCCCCTAACAGAGAATCTGGTGTGTTGGACAGGTTTGGAAAGTACGTATTTGCATCAGCGACCTTTACCTTGCATTTACTGAACTACTTGGTGCATTTTATTAGACTACAGAAGGACTTGACTAAGGAACTCTACAAGTCTCTCTCAAGAGTCAGTGTATCCAGAGGGATTATAAGACATCATCCTTGCAGCTGGCCACTTGTTTATATATATTGAATATGGATTCATACGAATAGCCGTGAGGCTAATTTTGCACACAGTGGGAGGTGCCTCACAGGCCGCCAGTTTAAGGATTACCATAAAGAGGAATGCCTGGATGGAGCTATGTGACTTTGCAGAGCCCTTCAAGTCTTCTTTTATCAGTGCTCCCTTTGATGGAACTTTCTTGTTTGGCCTCCCTATGAAAGAAACACTTTACCGCAGTGAACAGGAAGGAAAGACCCTGTGTGCTGTAGGGATTCCCTTTTTTACTCCTCAATGATCCTTTTCAAGGACTCAAAGAGGAGGTAAGAAAATGTGGTTCTGCTAATTCCAGGAATCTTTCCAGGATTCATGCAGAGATAACTCCCTTAGAGGTAGAGGAGGGAGTTTGAATGGAAGACGCCAGTCTTGTAGCTGAGGAAGTTTGCAAAGTCAGGGCTTCTACGATTCTTTTCTGGATAGGCCCTTTCTGTGTTCCCGAAGTGCTGCCTGATTGCCCACCTCTGAAGACAGTTGGAGGATGTTTGTCCTTGCACCCGGACACCTGGGCTACTTTAAGAAAGGAATCTTGGATGCTAAACATAATATCCAGAGAGTACTTTATATCATTTTTCCAAATATCATCCGCCTAAGAGAAACAAACTTCCTGATGTTCCACCAAGTCAGGGAGTAGCTGCAGCTCAAGAAATTCAGAAACTGCTGGACAAAAAGAGTCATCCAGGAGGTCCCACCAGAACAGAGAGGATTCGGAACTTACTTGAATTTCTTTTTAGTGCCAAATAAGACAAGAGACAGGAGATCGATTTTGGACCTGAGCAACCTGAACCAATATATAAAGAAGTTAAAAGTTCTGAATGGTCAAGGTTTAGTCCATCCTACCTCTTTTACACAAGGTTGAGTGGATGTGTTCAGTCAATCTTCAGGATGTATACTATCACATCAGTAGACAATGATCCAGAAGACACTTGCGCTTTCGGCTGGGAACCAGTCATTATCAATTCAGAGTTCTGCCCTTTGGTCTCACTACAGCCCCCAGAGCGTTTGCCAAATGTATGGCAGTGGTAGCAGCTAACTAGAGACTGCAAGGATTCTGTGTGTTTCCATACTTATATGATTGGCTCCTCACTGCTCCAACCAACCATCTCCTAGAATAGACCGGGGACTATTTACATTACAGTCGACATCCCCAAATCAAAGCTACTACCAGTTCAGAGCCTGGAGTTCATTAGTCCTCACCTGAATATAATAAGTCAGACTGCTTCTCTACCCCCACATTGTGTGACCACACTCAAGTCCCAGGTTCAACAAGTCATTTCTCTTCCTGCTCCTCCCATCAGGCTAGTTCTGCAGGCTCTGAGGTCCATGGCAGCATTTATAGTATTAGTCCATTTACCATGTTGTTATGTGAGTATTCTGCAATGGACTCCAGCTGTTCAGTGGTCTTTACTTTGACAGCCTTTTTCTTATTCAGTCAGACTCACTCAAGTATGCTGAGGCCATCTTCAATGGTGGATCCATTTGAACAAGCATTTCATAAGTTGCTCCTTTGTTATGCCTTTCCCTGTAGCCGCAGTGACCATGGACATCTCCCAACTGGGGGGGGGGGGCATAGTTTGTAAAGGACAGTCTAAGGCATTTGGTCACCCCAAGAGACCAATTCGCATATCAGTGTCCTAGAAATGAGAGCAGTCCTTCTGGTGTTGCAGTCTTTCCAAAATGTTCTCCCTCTAGGGACCATTGAAATTCAAACTGACAATATGTCTGTGGTCTGGTATATCACAAACAAGGCAGAACTTGATCTTACCCTCTCTGTTGAGAAGCTATGAGAGTGTTGCAATGGGTGATCTCTTCCAACCACTTTCTAGTGACAATGCATATCCTGAGAAAATCCAACGTACTAGTGGACAAACTCAGCAAGTCCGTTCTGATGCCTCATGAGTGGTCTCTCAGTCAATCATTGGCAGAGGAAATTTTCCGTTGATGGGGCCAACCTAGCTGTGACCTGTTTGCCTCTCCCCACAACAACAAATGCAGCAGGTGCTTTACCCTGACCCCCCCCCCCCCGGAGGAGTCACTGAGAGATGCTGTAGTCCATGTTTGGCCCTCAGGTCTCCTTTACTCTTATCCCCCAGTACCCCTAATTCCATACTTCTTACAGAAAGACAGATGGTTGAAGAGCTTGGATATCCTCATTGTCCCCTTCTGGCCTCATCAAGTCTGGTTTCCCCTCCTTTGGGCTCATCTTCTTTATCCTCCCTGGATACTGGATCTCAGTCCAGACCTCCTGTCACGTCCCTTAGGGATAAAACATCCCAATATTCCAGCCCTCAAATTAACTGCATGGTTTCTCCAATTCTATTGATAGCTAGACAGCCCAGGATCTCTTCCCTGGTTCATAATATTCTTTTGTAATCACAGAAAGATTTTCCTAAGAGGATTTACAACAGCAAATGGAAAAGATTTTCAATTTGGGCCTTGGAAAATTATGTTGATCCTTTTACTGCCCCTATTTATTTTGTATTGGAGTTTTTAGCTTCTCTTTTTAAAGAAGGTGCTAGCTTTTCCACAATCAAAGTACAGTTGGCAGCCATATCAAATTTTCACTCAGAAGATAATGGTTTTTGCCTAGCTGCTTCCAAATTATGTAAGGATTTTCTGAAGGGTACGTTCCTGCTCAGACCTCCAGTGAAAGATCTGTCACCTCTTTGGGACTTGACAGTAGAGCCTTCAGCAAAAACTGTTTTAAAATTTCTGTCCTGGAAAAGAGCCTTTTTAGTTGCTATTACTTCTGCTAAAAGGATTTCCGAACTCCAGGTTCTTTCATCATAAGCTGCATACATTATTTTTCATAAAGACAGCATTACCTTACGAACCAATCCTTCTTTCCTACCAGAAGTGATTTCTGAATCAAATATAAATCAAACCTTTAATTTACCAGTTTTTTTTCAAAAGTTTTAAAACAAAGGAGAATACATGCTACATATTTTGGATGTGCATAGACAGTTACATTTCTGTTTACACAGAACAAAAGAAAACGGACCAGCTGTTTGTTTCCTTTTCACTGAATCAGCTGAGTTCTCCAGTTTTTAAAGTTACATTGGCTAAATGGATAACTAATTGTATATCCTGGATTTATTCTCAGCAAGGCCTCTCCCTACTAAAACCACCTAAGGCTCATCCAACTAGATCCATGGCCACCTCATCTGCCTTCTGGTCTAGAACTTCTATTGATAATATTTGTGCGGCAGGCACATGGCCTAATGCTCATACCTTTATTACTCATTACATGTTGGACTTCATTTCCAGAAGCAGAGCTGCCTTTTTCAGCAGTTCTACAGAATATTATTCCATGAGGGCCACCCAGGATTTATGTAGCTGGGGACTCTGTCCCATCCATTGAGGAAGAATGAAAAAGACAACATCATATATTAAATTATGTACTCACTATAACTAGGCATCTGTGTTGCCAATTTACATTCTTCCTCAACTCCCCTTCTCTCTCTCCTTTCCCCTTCCTGTCATGTTTTGGAGTGAACTAATGGATTTTTTGGAATCAGCAGTTCTGGGGATGAGCCGTGGTCAAATTTTCTATTCTCCTCTGTATTAGACACTGAAATCTTTATTTCAGCAAACTTGATCTGAGGTATTGGGGATGGCCTAGGGCATTATGGATAGAGGGTGGAGTTCGATTTGGATCTGAGGATTGGATCTGTAACCCATATGTTGAGGAAGAATGAAAATGGACAACACAGATGCCTAGTTATGGTGAGTACATAACTTTAAATATGAAGTTGTTCTATCTCGCCTTCATTCTCATGGCTCCAACTCAGCCAAATGCTAAAGCTCGAAGTCTTCAACCAGTTCGTGGCCTACTCCCTATCCCATGATGTACTGGTGCTTCCCTCAGATCTTGTTTGCTGGTGCAACAGATTGGATGTTTTACCAGCTCTGGCAAGTGAATATAAGTATTCTTTCTAGTTTTAGTACTTTTCAACAATTTCCTCTTATATATAGTAGTTGTTAGTTTAATCAGCCTAGTTAGTTAAGAGAATTACAATAGTATACCCTTCTCTTTCTCTCCTTTTTGGCAGTTTTTATTAGGCCTAGTTTAACTCCCTTTCCCCTTTTCTTCAAAGTGTTGATAGTTATTAGCTTAGTAATTTTATACAGTTTAGATTTCTGTTGCACACAGACACACACACACACACACACATATATATATATATATATATATATATATATATATATATATATATATATATATATATATATATATATTTAGGTTTACTATGGAAGACCAAACGCCCATATTACCGACGCTCGGAATCCTGGGACCAGAACACCGATAGACCAGATGATCAGAAGACCAGAAGCGCGAATTTCATAATCCTGATGTTCGGAGATTTTGAGTTAGCGCTTCTGGTGTTACGGTTCAGGTAAGTATGTGTGTGTAAGTGTGTTTGTGAGGGGCTTTAGTGTGTGTTGTGACTGTGGTGTGTGTGTGTGAGGGACTGTAATGTGTGTGTGTGTGAGTTTGTCTTGTGTGTGTGTTTGTGCAATCTCGGAGTTAGAATATTAAAGTAGGGGGTGTGGGGAGCGAAGCCCCCCACATGGGGGGGTGCAGGGGGGCTTGCCCCCCTTCTTAAATATAGTGTAAGTTTGTTCGTTTGATTGTGGGGGAAGCAGTGTGTTTGTGTATGTGTGTACTGTATGTGTTTCAAATGTTTGTGATTTTGAATTTCGCGCTTGTGGTCCGTCGGTTTCGGTAATGTGTAGTGAACCCATAGATATATATAAATATATATATATATATATATATATATATATATATATATATATATATATATATATATATATATATATATAAAAACTGCATGTGGTGTGTTGTTAGAGTTAGAGATTCCCTGCATTATAAAAAGGCTTAAGTATTGTTTTTGTGAGCCCGTTTTTCATTAGGGCTGTTTCTTCCTTAATAGTATAGCCTGTTTAAATTGGAAGGCTTTAATTGTATTTCTAGTCTAGGTGTTATTCTTCCTAGACAGATACTGTGTGGATATTGTGTTCTCTGTAGAATTGTAGACATGTCCCAGGAGAAATCAAAATCTGGTTTCAAAAAATGCCCTAAGTGTGGACAGAAAATGTCCATCACCGATGGACAGTCTGACTGTGTATATTGTTTGGGGGAAGTTCACCTCCAAGAAAATTACTCCATTTGTCACTCGTTCGGTACTAGAGTGCTGCAAGAGAGAAAAAGTAAACTAATTGCTAGTGGACTGGTAAGGTCCGCTTTTCAGGTCTTGTTAGATAAGGGCAATACCCAAGATAGGCATTCAAATTCTTCAAAGACTTCTCCTGGATCAGAGCCGAAGAATAGCTCATTGACCCTAACAAAATCTGACAGACCATTTACCTTGGCCGTACAAGCCTTGGATCCGATGGTTGCGCTTGTTAGTAGGAGCCGGTCCCCGTTTCTGGAGCTAGTATTTCCTACCCTTAAGTCACCTATTTTATAATCATTGGCTTGTTTCATAGCTTCTTCTCGGAACTCAAGACTCTCTGATAAGGATGTGGATTGTGTGGTACAGAGGCTGCTACAGACACCGTCACTAGTAAAACTTTTGTCAATGCCGACCCTTGGGGCTTTGGGCCCGACTGAGACCCAGTTCGTTACTTCTGTTCCTCCTCTGATCCGACTCGAGGTTTCGGAGCCAGAGTGTTCGGAGCTGATGATCATGGAACCGCCAAAGCTGACACCTGCTCCAGGTCTGTCAGTTCCGACTACTCTGACTTCCTCAGTGCCGACGTTGGAGTCTAGGAGCCGACACTCACAGGTCGGGTCTGGGGAGGATAGTCAAACCGACCTCTTGGTTCTGACTTTACCTCTCGGGGCTTCGGCACAGCTGAGCTCGGTGCCTACCTTGGGCTCGGATTCCACCACTTCGGTGCCAGGAAGATCACCTGCTTCTTCGGATCAAGGGGTCTCTTTTCATCGGAGCCGAGGGGCTTTTGATGCCATGAAGAGAGTGTTGTCTCCTCGGGCACCCACATCATCAGAACCAGCAACCTCCTCCCCCAAAGTGCCTGTGTCTACCTCTCCTTTACTGGTCCCTCAAAAGCGTAGAGACCTAGAGCCTCAGGTCGCCCCATTGGGTGAGTCCTGCTCTTCCGAGACCTCACCAGAACCTCCCAGGAAGAGACTTTGCAAGAGGAAGCATCTGGACTCCCGACAGGAATCCGTCATGTCAGATATTGACTTAGATGAGTCAGAAGGGTCCCCACGGTCCCCCTCTGATGATATCTCTTTCGGGGATATCATGGAAATTCTGAAGCAGAGGGGTGGCTGGAAGCCCATTACCCTACTGATGATGAGTCAGTTCTCCTGAAGGCTTTTGGGTCTCAACCCTTCACCTCTTGGGTGTCTTCACCTTTTGATGAGCTGATGGAACTCATCTCTCGAAAGGCGTGGGAGTCTCCGGATACCATGGAACCTGTCCCTAGGAGGACTAACAAATTTATGACTTCCCCCCCAGGACAAGGCTTTCCTAACCAACGGAGTACCCGTTGATGCTATGGTGGTGGCGGCGGCATCCACAAAGAAGGAGACCTCTACATCTGTTCATCCTCCTAACAGGGATTCTAGGATCAGTGACAGGTATGTTAAGCGCATGTTTAGTTCAGCGGCCTTTGCTCTTCAGTACCTGAACTGTCTCAGACATTTTACTAGACTGCACAGAGATCTCCTTAAAGATCTGGGAGATACTCTACAGGGTGCAGTAGCTGCAGGAGTTTCAGATGAAGTAACTTCCAAGCTTGCTACCCTAAATTCCCTTGTAAACTCTTCCATGCATTTGATTTCGTAGGCAGCTGATGGAACAAGCAGGGCAGCGGGTACAGGAATTGCTTTTAGGAGATATTCCTGTATGTGTTTATGTTCCTTTGCAGAGCCCTTTAAGTCATCCTTTCTGAACACCCCTTTCGATGGCTCATCCCTTTTTGGAGCCAAAGTGAAGGAAACACTTGCCAGGAGTGAGCAGGCAGAAAGACTCTGTCTGCTGTTGGAGTCTGTTTTTCCACCCCTACCAGACCTTACCCCAAAGGTCAGAAGAGAGGGAGGGAAGATGTGGTTCCGTAAAACTCAAGGAGCTTTCCAGGACACTCATGGTGAACCCCCCTCTAGAAGCAGAGGAGGGGGTAATAATGTAAGACGCCATCTATGCGGCAGAGGGGTCCACAGAATCAGGGTGGTAGAGATCAGTTCTGTGGAAAGCCCTATCAGTGCTCCTGAAAGGAGGCCCTCCTTTCCATCTCTGGAGGCAGTCTGGGGACGCTTATCTTTGTACCCAGACTCCTGGCAAAAAATAACAAAAGATCACTGGGTACAAAGCATCATATCCAGAGGATACTCCATTCCCTTTGCCATCCCACCACCTCTTGCTAAAAAACTCCCGGAAGTCCCAATCAGTCACAGGGAGCAAGCAACCATAGAGATTCAATGTTTGCTAGTAAAAATAGTTATCCAACCAGTCCCGGAAGACCAGAGAGGATCCGGAACTTACTCAAGGTTCTTTTTTTATTTCCAAAGAAAACAGGGAACAGGAGACCCATTTTGCATCTCAGCAGATTAAACAAATCTGTCAAAAAGACAAAGTTCCGGATGATCATGCTACAGTCGATACTTCCATTTCTCGGAAAAGGCAATTGGATGTGCTCGATGGATCTCCATGATGCGTACTACCACATCAAAATGGCCAGACCATCCGGAGATCATCTGCGCTTTTGGCTGGGAGCCAGTCATTACCAGTTTCAATCTCTGCCCTTTGGTCTCACTACAGCCCCCAGAGTGTTCATCAAATGCATGGCAGTAGTCATGGCTCATCTGAAACGTTTAGGATTCCAGGTGTTTCCTTACCTAGATGACTGGCTCCTCACTGGTTCCGCACTGCCACCACGAGGCATCAACTCATACAAACAAGGAACACAACCTTAAATCACTGCAGTTAGTTGGGAATCACCATAAACTCAGAAAAATATGCCTTGTCACTATCCAAGCGTACCGTTTTTATAGGAGAAGATATGGATACCATTTCCATGACCGTAAAACTTCCACCAGAAAGGGTTTGTGTTCTACGAAAACAGGTCCTGAATCTTCTATCAAAAGAAAAAGCCCCAGCATCAATGATGCTCAAATTATTGGGGACAATGGCGGCAGCACTCATGGCGATTCCTTTAGGTCGGATGCATTTGCGTATACTGCAATGGCTTCTGTTCACGCAATGGTCCTTTCAAGAACTTTCAGTGTCACATCAAATAGTGATAACGAACTCATGCAAGAACGACCTTCGCTGGTGGCTGACATCTCAACAAGTAACAATAGTTTGCCCCTTTGTTCTACCCACTCCCATTACCACTGTGACCATGGACACCTCCCTGATAGGGTGTGGGGGGGCATCATCAGGGAAGAACAGCCCAAGGCACGTAGAAACAACACGAGAATCACCTGCATATCAGTGTCCTAGAGATGAGAGCGGTACTTCTAGCACTGCAGTCCTTTCAAGACTCACTTCCTCTAGGGACTATTGCAATTCAGATGGACAACATGTCAGTGGTCTGGTACGTAAACAAACAAGGAGGAACCAGATCTTACCCCCTCTGTTGAGAGGCGCTGAGAGTATGTCAGTGGGCAACTTCCACCTTCTTCACTTTCTGATAGCAACGCACATCCTGGGGAAGTCCAATGTGATAGCAGATAAATTGAACAGAACAATTCTATTGCCTCATGAGTGGTCCCTGAAACAAGAAGTGGCAGAAAGGATATTCCGCAAATGGGGCCAGCCTTGCTGTGACCTATTTCCAGCCCCAATGAACATGAAATGCAGCAGCTATTTTGCCCTAATCCCCCCTATGGGAGATTCCCCAAGGAACGTGCTTGTACACAGTTGGCCCCCGGGTCTCTTTTATGCCTTTCCACCTTTTCCACTGATACCCAAAGTTTTACAGAAAACAAAGGACCATTATTCTAATAGCTCCTTACTGACCTCATCAGATTTGGTTTCCCTTTCTTCGACCTCATCTATTGGAAGAACCATGGATCCTGGACCCATTTCCGGATCTTCTGACTCATTCATTAGGGGCTCTTCATCCCACACTTCACACCCTCAAATTAAAAGCGCTGCTCCAGTTCCAAGAATAGCCAGGTTTCAAAATCTCTCAGCTGCAACTCAGCACATTATAATATCCTCCCATAAATCCTCTACCAGGAAGTTATACCTTAGTAAATGGAAAAGATTTTCTATATGGGCGTCTCAAAACAATATTGACCCATATCTAGCCTCAGTTTCATCCATTTTAGAGTTTTTGACCAAATTTTTCAATGAAGGAGTAGCTGCTGCAACTGTTAGGGTTCAGTTAGCAGCAATCTCTAATTTTCATCTTGGTGCTCAGGGGTCTAATATCATGCCCCACAGACTCTCCAAAGCCTTTCTTAAGGGCACCACTCATTTGAGACCCCCTATTCGGTCCCCAGTTACACCATGGAATCTAAATTTTGTTCTTTCTCATATCATTTTACCCCCATTCAAACCGACCTCGTCTTGCGACCTGAAATATCTATCATGAAAAAACATTTTTCTAGTAGCTATTACGTCAGCTCGGAAGGTTTCAGAGTTACACGCCTTGTCCATTAAACCTCCATATTTAATATTTCATAATGACAGAGTTTCACGTAGGACAAATCCATCTTTTTTATCTAAGGTTTGATGTTAAATTGTCTTATCTTGCATTCATTCTTGCTGGATGGGGTTCGGAGCCGATCCTCAGCTCAGATTCGGCAATCTACTAAAGCTTGAGAGCTGTTTACTGGCTCGAGGCCCTCCCTATATCCCACAATGCTAGGCGTCAGATCCCCAGATCTTGTTTGCCGCTTCAGCTACGAGGTTGCAATTTTACTTGGCTCCAGGTTGTATTAATCTTTACTTCAAATATATATATTAAAAGTTAACTTTAAGTTTTTGTCGATAACCTTATCTTATTTTTTTATAGCTTTCCAGTTAGTTAACTCTCTGTTTACACCCTCTTAGAAACTCGTTTTAGTTAGAGAGTTTCTTCCCTCCCCCCCCTTTTTTTTTTCTCATTGGCTAATCTCCCTTCCCTTTCCTTGTATTAATAGGGTTGTGTTAGCTCTTTTACTTTATTACAGTTTGTAGTTTTGTATATATTTATATATAGTTAACTGTGTAGTTACTAATATTGTTAGCTTAACTAGTGTGTGTGTGTTTTTTTTCTGTGTCTTTAAGCACTAGTGAATTATTTCTTTGGTATCCATCATGTCTAAGGATACCAAAGTTTCAGGTTTCAAGAAGTGTGACTCGTGCTGTCAGAAGATGTCTCTGACAGACGGTAACACTTCTTGCGTTTATTGCTTGGGCCCCCTACACCTGCTGGACTCGTGCTCGGTCTGTCATGCCTTCAGCCCGAGAGTCCTGCAGGAGCGTAGGAAAAAGCTCATCCTGAGAGGCTTACTTAAGCCAGAAGGATCCCCGACCATGCCTTCGTCGGGTAAATCCTCTAAGCCCGCCAAGCCGTCGACTCCCAGTTCGGAGCCGTCGCCTGGTGGAGCACCTGCCTCCTTGTCGGCTCCAGCTGGAGCCGACACCTCTAGACCTCAGTCGGCTCCGACCTTACTGTCGGAACCGTCTTCGAGCCGAAAACGTTCTAGGTCCCCTTCCCTAGAATCGGTTCGCTTGGCTCCGAGGTCACCATTACTCCAATCTGAGAAAAGCCATAGGTCACACTCATCTCGGTCCTCCAGGCTATCTGATCATGACCTAGAGAGGGTGGTCAGTAGACTCCTTAAGTTGCAGGCCCTGGCCAAAATGTTAACCAGCCCATCTCAACAGACTGTGGCTGTCCCGGTATCTACAGCAGTTCCTCCTCCTACTCCCTTATTGAGTTCGGAGCCGGAGCTGGTTGGGGCTTGAATCTTGGTAACGTTGGAACCGATACCACACCTTTCGGCTCCTTTGTCGGCTCCAATCTCTTCCTTGGTTCCGTCCTTGGAGGGATCTGGGTGCCGAGACTCCCTGGGGGCGAGCGGCATCGGACCCTTGTCCGACCCCGTTCTCCCTCTCGGAGCATCGGCGCAGGTGAGCTCGGCCCCGACATCGGCCTCGGAGCCGTCCCTCTCGGTGCCAACAGGGGTTCTCGTCTCCTCGGAGCGGGGACCTTCTGCTCTACCTGACAGGGGCACCTTTGAGGTCATGAGGAGTGTGCTGACTCCTGAGTCGGCCCCTCGATCAGCCCCTTCGGCTCCTCGCCCCATGGTGCCTGCATCGGTCTCTGTCCACCCTCCTGACCCCAAGTGTGGAGAGCAAACGCTCCAGGTTGCCCCATTGGGCGTATCTTCCTCTTCCGAGGCCTTCCCCGATCCTTCGGAGGAGCCCCCCTGGAAGAGAAAATGTAAGAGGAAACATGTCGACTCCCCTGAGTCAGTCAAGTCTGATAGCGACTTGGAGGATTCGGAAAGGTTCCCAAGATCCCCTTTTTCATACATCCTAGAGATCCTTAAGCAGAGGGGGAACTGGACTGCCCTTAACCCTTCGGAGGACGAGTCGGTCTACCTGGACGCGTTTGGTTCTTGCCCTTCCACCTCCTGGGTGTCTCCACCTTTCGACCCACTAATGGAAGTGGTGGCTCGAAAGGCGTGGTCAGCCCTGGACACAGTGGAACCAACTCCCCGTAGGCTTACTAAATTTATTACAGCCCCACCCAACAAGCAATTTTTGACAAAGGGTGTCCCTGTTGATGCCATGGTGGTTGCAGCAGCCACAAAGAAGGAGCTGGCTGACCCTTCGGTGCCTGTCCATCCACCTAATAAAGAATCTAGGACAATGGACAGGTACGGGAAGCGGGTGTTTTCCTCAGCGACCTTTTCTATGCGGTCGCTGAATTATCTGTGCCATTTCACCCATCTCCAAAGGGATCTTCTTAAGGAACTGGGTGATACTCTTCAGGATCAATCAGCTGTGGGGGCTCAAGATAAGATTAACTCCCAGCTGGCGACCCTTAATTCTATCATCAACTCCTCCATGCGGCTCATTTCTTATGCAGCCGATGGGGCGAGTAGGGCCGCAGGTACAGGCGTGGCTTTGAGAAGACATGCCTGGATGCAGTTATGCAACTTTGCTGACCCCTTTAAGGCGTCCTTCACCAATACCCCCTTCAATGGTTCAGCTTTGTTTGGACCACAGGTGAAAGATACCCTTACCAGGTGTGAGCAGGAAGGCAAGACTCTCTCTGCTGTGGGAGTCCATTTTTTCACTCCCTCTAGACCATTCCCCAAGGGTCAGAAGAGTGGAAAAATGTGGTTTCAGAAACCCCAGGGAGTTGTGCCTGACACACGTGGCGAGTTTCCCTCGAGGGGCAGGGGAGGGAACAATAATAGACGCCGCCCGAGGGGCAGAGGGGGCCCGCAAAATCAGAGTAGCAGAGAATCGTTCTCTGACAAACCCTTTCAGCACCCCTGAGGGGCTGCCCGACTGTCCGCCTTCGGAGGAAGTCGGCGGAAGATTGTCACTGTACCCAGAAGCCTGGCATCTCCTCACACAAGACAAATGGGTACGGTCTATCATATCCGAGGGTTACAAGATCCCCTTTGTCCACACCCCGGTACACACAACCAAGTCCCTTCCAGATGTTCCACCCAGTCTAAGGGAACAGGCAGTGCAAGAAATTTCAAAACTGCTAGACAAACGAGCCATCCAGCCAGTCCCAGCAGACCAGCAAGGATCCGGAATCTACTCCAAGTTCTTTTTGGTGCCAAAAAAGACCGGGGACTGGAGACCCATTTTGGATCTCAGCAGGCTAAACAAGTTTGTTCAAAGAACAAAGTTCCGGATGGTCACGCTCCAGTCCATTCTACCCTTTTTGGGTCAGGACAATTGGATGTGCTCCATAGACCTTCAGGATGCGTACTACCATATCAAAATGAACAGGCGCTCCAGAAGGTTTCTCCACTTCCGGCTGGGAGCCAGTCACTATCAATTCAGGGCCCTGCCCTTTGGTCTCACCACAGCCCCCAGGGTGTTCACCAAATGCATGGCAGTGGTTACGGCTCAACTGAGACGGCGAGGATTCCAGGTGTTTCCATATCTCGACGTCTGGCTCCTCACTGCTCCCACCAGGCATCAGCTACTACGAGCCAGGGATTATACCATCCAAACTTGCTCCGTGCTAGGTATATCAATAAATTTCGAAAAGTCTGCATTGTCGCCTTGTCAGTCTATAACCTTTATAGGCGCAAGCTTAAATACAAAAAATCTGTCTGCAAGGCTTCCTCTCGACAGAGTTTCAGAAATCCGCCGACATGTGCAAGTCTTACTACAGTGCAACAGGATTCAGGCCAGAGTCGTACTAAAGACCTTGGGCCTCATGGCAGCAGCAATCATACTAGTTCCCCTGGCTCGTTTTCACATGCGGCTTCTTCAGTGGATGCTTTTTACCCAATGGTCCTTTCAACAGCTTCCAATGTCTCACAAGATAATAATCACTCAATCGTGCAAAGACCACCTGGCTTGGTGGATGGTCTCCCCTCTGATACTCCAGGGCAGACCGTGTGTTCTTCCTCCTCCTGTTGCCACAGTGACCACGGATACCTCCCTGATCGGGTGGAGAGGGCATTTTCAGGGCAGGACTGTCCAAAGCACCTGGCAACCTCTAGAGTACCATCTGCACATAAATGTCTTGGAGATGAGAGCGGTGCTTTTGGCGTTGCAAGCTCTTCAGGACTCTCTACCCACCGGGACTATTGCAATTCACAGACAATATGTCTGTAGTGTGGTACATCAACAAGCAGGGCGGAACCAAGTCGTATCCCTTATGTCGAGAAGCACTCAGACTCTGGCAGTGGGTGATCTCCTCTTAACGGTTTCTGATAGCAATGCACATCCCCGGGAGGTCCAACGTCATAGCGGACAGGCTAAGCAGAGCTATTCTCATGCCTCACGAGTGGTCTCTCAATCAATCAGTAGTGGACGAAATCTTCCGCAGATGGGGTCAACCTTGCTGCAACCTTTTTGCAACCCCTCTCAACAGCAAGTGTGACGACTTCTTCACTCTCTTCCCCCTTCCTGGCCACTCCCCCAGAGACGCAATAGTTCACGATTGGCCCCGGGGTCTTCTGTACGCATTTTCACCTTTTCCCCTAATTCCCAAGCTAATTCAGAAAGCAACCGCTTAGGGATCCAGGATGATCCTCATTGCCCCTTACTGGCCTCGACAAATTTGGTTCCCGTTCCTGCATCGCCACCTGCTGGAGCAGCCGTGGAATCTGGACCCAGTGCCAGACCTCTTGGTCCATCAGTCGGGCGGGCTGCACCAGTCCCTTCAGTCTCTCAACCTTACTGCTTGGTTGCTCCACTTCCAACTTTAGCCAGGCTTCTGCAAATTTCTCAGCCGGTGCGTGAAATCATCCTTTCTTCGCACAAATCTGCCACCAGGAAGACTTATGCTAGTAAGTGGAAACGTTTCTCCTTTTAGGCAGAGGCTAGGAATATTGACCCTTTTACAGCCCCTGTCCATCATGTTTTAGATTTTTTAGCAGAGCTCTTTCAAGCTGGTTCCTCCTCTGCCACCATTAGGGTCCAATTAGCTGCTATTGCAAATTTCCATGCTAGCCTGTCAGAAACCAGCATCATGTCCCACAAATTTTGCAAGGCCTTTCTCAAAGGAACTTTGTTACTTAGGCCCCCGGTCAGAGATCCCCCACCACCGTGGGACTTGAACTTGATATTGGCTTCCTTGATTCTCCCCCCGCTTTGAACCAGCGGCTTCCTGTTCCTTAAAATTGCTCTCCTGGAAGACTCTCTTTTTGGTAGCCATCACATCAGCTAGGAGAGTTTCGGAACTTCAAGCCCTCTGTATTCGTCCTCCTTATCTTGTGTTTCATAAGGACAGAGTTTCACTTAGACCTAATCCTTCGTTTTTACCCAAGATACCCTCTGAAACAAATCTGAATCAGTCTATTGATCTGCCCGTATTTTTTCCTAACTATTCGAACAAAGCTGAACAAAATTTGCACCGCTTGGATGTTCACAGGCAATTACGTTTCTACTTGGACAGGACTAAGCAAATAAGAAAATCAGACCAACTTTTCCTATCCTATGCTGAGGGCAAACAAGGACGGCCAGTTTCCAAAGTAACCTTATCCAGGTGGTTGTCCTCTATTATTACCTTGATTTATCAACTCAGACATAAACAACTCCCTGCTAAACCTGAAGGCCATTCCACCAGAGCATTGGCTACGTCGGTAGCCTTTCAAGCAAGACTACCAATGGAATCTATTTGTGCCGCAGCCACTTGGGCCACTCCTCATACATTTATTTCGCATTATAAGTTGGATGTGGCCTCTAGGAATAGAGCTGAGTTTGGTTCCACTGTGCTCAAGAGTCTGTTCCGATGAGCCACCCAGGACTAAGGTGCTAGGGACGCTGTCCCATCCAGCAAGAATGAAGGCGAGATAGACAACTTAACATTAAGAAGTTATGTACCTACCATAACGTTCCATGTTAGTTGTCTTCTTCTCGCCTTCTTTCTTGCATCCCACCCTCCATCCCCCTAGCCTGGACAGACCGAGAAGAGTCCCCTTTTGGGGCCTTCTTCCTCTGGACAACTCTGATGTACATTGTGTCCTCCTCTGTCTTTGTACTATAGTTTTCCTTGTGGTTGGACAGGTGTCCTTGAATCTTTCCTTGGTGTTAGCTCTGCCAAACGAGATCTGGAGATCTGACACCTAGCATTGTGGGATATAGGGAGGGCCTCGAGCCAGTAAATAGCTCTCGAGCTTTAGTAGATTTCCGAGTCGGAGCCGAGGATCGGCTCCGAACCCCATCCAGCAAGAAAGAAGGTGAGAAGAAGACAACTAACATGGAACGTTATGGTAGGTACATAACTTCTTATTCAGAGACAAATCTCAATCAGACTGTAGAATTACCTGTTTTTTCCTGAAGTATACTAATATGATGGAACATACGCTGCACAAGCTTGACGTCCACAAGGCAGCTTCGATTCTATTTACACAGGACTAAGGACTTTAGAAAATCAGAACAGCTCTTTGTTTCATTTTCAGATTCAAAGAAGGGTGCTCCAGTGGTAAAAACCACCTTGTCAAAATGGTTATCAGATTGTATCTCATTTATATACAATTCTGTTCATTCACCATTACATAAAAAAGTAAAGGCCCATTCAACTAGAGCTGTTTCCATATCTTTAGCCTTTCTGGCCAAACTACCGATAGATTCCATTTCTGCAGCAGCCAAATGGTCTATACCTCATACCTTTATGAATCTTTACAAATTGGACAAGGCCTCCAGGGACAGGGCCTCCTTCGGTTCCACTGTCCTGAGAAATATACTCCCGTGAGCTACCCGAGAAAGATGGTGCTTGGGACGCTAACCCATCAGTGAGAATGAAGGCGAGATAGAACAACTTCACATAAAGAAGTTATGTACTCACCATAACGTTCCAGGTGAGTTGTCCATCTTGCCTTCATTCTTACATCTCACCCTACAACCCCCTACCAGTGTCTTGTGGACTGAGAAACTGAAACAAGTTTGGGTTGTCTTTAGTCCTTATCTAGTGTATCCTTGGAGACTAATTTTTTGGGGGGGAACTTATCTAGTCAGCTTAGATGGCACCAAACAAGATCTGAGGGAAGCACCAGTGCATCATGGGATAGGGAGTAGGCCACGAGCTGGTTGAAGACCTCGAGCTTTAGCATTTGGCCAAGTGAGAGCCGAGGATCGTCTCCGAACCCATCAGTGAGAAATGAAGGGGAGATGAACAACTCACATGGAACTTTATGGTGAGTACATAACTTCTTTTTTATCAACCATGGGAAGGGTAAGGCCAGTCTGTATCAAATCGGATAGTTTATTTCGAGCACAAAAAGAGAAATTGGCTATGCATAAAATATCCTGCAAGGGCAGCTATCCTACTACTTAGCTATGAACTGTTAACCTTCTTTCTTCAAGGGTTAAAACTTCACTAAATTGTTGAATTGGGTCTGCTTATCAAGTAACCAAACACTTTAAAGTGCTCTTAAGATTCTGCTTGTAGTATAAACAGAGCTGCTGCTGCTATCGATTCAGTTATAAGAACATTTGCTTGGTTATATTCTCACAACTTACCAGAAAATGTTAAAGCTGAGATTTTCAATTCTCCCCGTGACAAACATGTTCTGTTTGTTTTTTATGCTGCTGAGGTTCTTAAAAGATTTGAGGAAAAGGAAAAATGAATTCATGGAATTACCAAGATCTTTCAACCCTGCTTCACTAAGTTCAGTAAATAATTTCCCTCTAATTCAGAACCCTTTTTTCAAGAAGCAAAATAAGCAGCAAAATTCAAACAAACAGGATTTTAAAAATCAATGGCAAAGAGGCTCACAGTTGAAAAGGAAAGCCTCCCAGGGCCAAGGGCAGTCCAAAAAGTCAGAATGACTACTTGACATTCAAGACCCCCCCTTTCCCCTCACCATGGCAATTTTATAAATCTGTCCCTCAGTCTAGACATTTTTCTTTCCAATTGGCATCCGACTATTTCCGAAAATTGGTTCTGGAGTATCATCCAACAAGAGTACAGATGACAATGTGAATCCCTTCCCTGCATTCATGGTATTCCTCCTCATCTTACAAAACAAATGCCCATGTTTTCTATAATTTTGAAGCACATATTGTCTCAGAGAGGTCTTAGAATTAATGCCCTCAGATCAGATAGGTAAAGGTTTTATTCAAGGATCTTTCTGATGCTAAAGAAAGAGGGAACTTGGAGACCAGCCCTAGAACTCTCCTTTTTCAATCTTCACGTCAAGGTCCCAAAGCTCAAAATATCATCCCTCCAAACTTTGCTCAATTTCATGATAGATGTGGACTTAAAATATGCTTATCATCACATACCAATTTGCAAATAATTTAGAATTTTTTTATGGTTTTCTGTATCTGGCTTACGTTATCAGTTCTCTGTCTTACCTTCTGGTCTAGCTACTAAACTAAGGATATCCGTAAAGTGTTTGGCTTCAGTGATTACTTACTGCAAACTTCAAGGCATTCACATCTTTCTGCATTTGGATAATTGTGTTATATTTGCAGACTCTTTTTCCAGCTGCCTATTTTCCTTGATGGTTCTACTATGAAATAGCGACTTCCTGAAAGTAGACATTCCAAAAAAATGAGAAAAAAATGCCTGAAACCCAGAAGGGCAAAAAAAATCCTTTTTACTTGTTTTGCAGAGGGGAAGCTCCCTGCATGTGTGTGTGTGTGTGTGTGTGTGTGTGTGTGTGTGTGCTGCCTATATTCCTTAATGGTTCTACTATGAAATATCGACTTCCTGAAAGTAGAAATTCCAAATAAATTCAAAAAAAATGCCTGAAACCCAGAAGGGCAAAAAAATCCTTTTTACTTGTTTTTTTCAGAGGGGTAGCTCCCTGTGTGTGTGTGTGTGTGTGTGTGTGTGTGTGTGTGTGTGTGTGTGTGTGTGTGTGTGTGTGTGTGTGTGTGTGTGTGTGTGTGTGGATATATATGTATGTCACATCAATTTGAATAAGGAAGAAGTGAATCATTGCCTGTGCACAACTAGAAACAGCACTGGCAATAATTTTGTATGGGAAACATTGTTTGGCATTATGCAGTTCGAGCTTTTTTTCTTTCTGTAGTCTACTAACGGTCAAGCAGTTCCACCTCGATCATGTGAGGGGAGCCTCCCGTGACGTGTGTCAAGAAACTCTTACTTAGTCTGGGGTTTCAGCTGAACTTACTGAAGTCATCTCTCATCCTGTCTCACAGAATAGTTTTTCTGGGATATCTTCTGGATACACCCTTACGAAGGTCTTTTCTTCCTCTGGACCAAGTAGAACTGTACAAATAGAACTTTCTGAACATTTACAATCAGTCCCTGATATCTGCCAGGGAATTTCTTAGTATTCTGGGGCATCATGCTCTTTATGATTATCATGATTCCCTAGGCCAGACTTCATATGATAAAAATTCAGTGGTATCTCAAGTCTGTGTGGTGTCAGTATCAACACCCTTTATCTTTTTAGTTTCCAGTGCAGAAGTTTGTAAGAAGGGAGTTACTATGGTAGATGAACCATTTATTTCTTAACTGTAGACTCCCCTTCTCCCTCCCTTCTTCCTCCAGTCTGTCACAACAGATGACTCAGAATTTGCTCGAAGGGTTGCATTAAAAGGGATAAAAGTGCAAGGTCTGTGGAACAAACAAGACAGACAAAAGCATATAAATGTCAGAGATGCTGACAGTAATCGATCCTCTCTCTAAGTGCCTTAAATCACCTCTCGTGTCCTAAACCTCTGTGGATTATCACTGACAACACCACAGTGATGTGATATATAAACAAACATGGAGATATCAGATTTTATCCCCTTTGCAGATGTGCCATGATTGCATTGTAGGTGGCAGCTCAGCTCAATGTACTCTTCAAACTTCATATATTCAGTCAGAGCAAAAACATTGTAGAAGACAAGCTGAGCAGAACCAGGACAGATCCCAAAGAATGAAACTATACCCAGTGGTCTTCCAGGAATTGATCCAACTGTGAGGGAAAAACTCAAATAGATATGTTTGCTTACTTTCAAAATGGGCAATTAAAGAAATTCTGCGCAAGGATTCCCCATAAACAGCACCTGAAGACAGATGTTTTCCTCATTTATATAGAGTACAGTGTTCCTCTACACTTTTCTACCCTTTCCACTGATGCATCAAGTTCTAAAATTCCTAAGGACTCACCAAAGATGATGGTGATGACTCCCTTTTGGCAAAGGCACGAGTGATTCTATCTACTTTTGAAAATTGACAAGGCCAGTTACCACAGTCTTCTCCACAGACTCTATTTACACACACAAGATGGGTTGCTTGATACACCCCAACGTGAAAGCTCAAGTCGACTGCCTGGATGAGTTTTTATGCTCTTTATACCTGCCTTTTTGTCTGAGAATGTGCAGCAGGAACTAAAGGAGGATTTAAAAAACTGATAATAGAAAATCATATATGTGCAAGTGGAAAATGTTTTTTAGTTAGTGCCATACTAAGAACCTTGACGCTTTTAAGACACAGGTGGAACTGGGTGTGGAATATTTGTGAGAGTTTTTATCCTCTGGCCTTTCTTACTCTTGGGTTAAAATTCATCTTTTGTTCATTTCTCCTTGTCTGCCCTTAGATTTCCCCTTCTACCTGTACTCAAGTCAAGAAATTTTTGAAAGAAGTTTTACATATCTGTTTGCCCAAAAACTGGTGGCTCCTCCTTGGGATGTGAATTTTGTGCCTGGAAAACTTAAAACTTCTGTTTGAACCATCTCATCAGGCTGATTTCAGGTTCTTGATTTGGAAAATGGTTGCACTTATTGCTCTAACTTCTGCAAGAAGAGTATCTGTGTTGCATACTCTTATGATGAGTCAACTTTACCTCATTTTCTACATGAAAAGGGTGAGTTTGAAAACAAATACTTATTTTATACCTTAAGTGGTTTTAGAGTTTACCTTGAGACAGTATATTAATTTTTTAGTATTTTTTCCAGAACCTAAAAACAAGGGAGAAAGAATTTTACACACTCTGGATGTCCACAGGCGCTTCAGATATTACTTGAACAGAACAAAATTCTTTAGGAAGGCCAGTCATCTCTTTTGTTTCCTATTAAGGTAAGATAAAAAGGGCAGCAAATGTCACAGCAAGCAGTTTCTAGATTGTTGTCTCGTGATATTGCTTTCTGCTATTCTTACCAAAATAAATCACTTCCAGGAAGAGTTAGGGCTCACTGTACCAGGACTTTGGCTTCTTCTGTGGCTTTTTGGAAAGGGGTGGACTTTAGAAGTGCTCCTCTGTGCATGCTTTCACAAAGCATTACAAACTGGATTCCTTTGCCAAATCCAGAACAGGCTTTGTTAGGACCATTCTCCAGGAGCTCCTGGATTCCTAAACTCTTTTCTACCTCCTTGTATAATACTTCTTCTTCTTTGTCTTTCGGCTTTTCCCGGTTAGGGGTTGCCACAGTGGAACTCAGGTCCACTAATGATTGGCAGTAGATTTTTACGGTGCCGAGGTGCCAGCCCGACACCCAGCCTTCAACGAAGGCACGCCCATTCACGCATGTCTTTCTAACTCCACTCGACCACGGAAAGGACATGCAGACTCCATGCAGAAGGCGCTCCAGCCGAGAATCGAACGGGAGAACCTCTTGCTGTGAGGTGACAATGCTACTGCTGCACCACAGTGGCTACCTCCCTGTATAATGCTAAGCTTTGCTAATTGTCCCATACAGCTTAGGCTGCTGCAACAGTGATCTAATGTTGAACATAGTGCAGTCATGTAAGCAAAGTTGCCATAACAGTAGATGTTTTAATGGATCACTGTTGCAGTAGCCATTCCCTCCCTCCCTTCCTTCATCCTCTTGTTCTGTTTGTGGTGTATTGCCAGGGTATAGATATATCCAAACTTATCCTTTGTTTGTGTGTGTGTACGTGTGTACGCACATGTGTGTGTGTGTGTGTGTGTGTGTGTGTGTGTGTATACACATGTATGTGTGTGTTTATTTTATATAGATATATATCTATCTATATATATATATATATATATATATATATATATATATATATATATATATATGTGTGTGTGTGTGTATGTGTGTGTGTGAGCACTACAGAATCCTGAAAGCCCAAAATCCTGAGACAAAAATCCTGAAAACTCAAAATCCTGAAAACACACAGGATACCAACAGTTAGTATATTCCAGCACAAGTATATACAGAAACAAATAAAACACAAACCATATTACTCTTCTTCAAGTATAAGCAGGGGGGCAAGCGACCCTGCACCCTCCACACCCCTTGCTGCTTAAATATATCAACTCCGAGATTGCACTTAGTGTACTGTTATATTTAATTAGCAGGGGGTGTGGTGGGTGCAGCCCCCCACATGGGGGGCGCAGGGGGGCTTGTCCCCCTGCATATAGTTGAAGGGTAATATGTTTCTGTATGTACTTGTGCTGGAATATAGTAAGTGTTGGTATCTGGTGTTTTTTCAGGATTTTGGTCTTCAGGATTTTGGGCTTTCAGGATTCTGTAGCACTCCCATATATATATATATATATATATATATATATATATATATATATGTGTGTGTGTGTGTGTGTGTATATATATATATATATATATATATATATATATATATATATATATATATATATATATTTATTTATTTATTTATTTTTAAACCTGTGTATTTATGTTTAATTTCTCCTCTTCTACCACTTATCTTTTAGGGCTCTAGCTCCCCTTCTTGAGGCAAAAAAATCTATGAAGCTTTGGGCACTATTACTGCTTTTTTATGTGTCTGTTCTACAGCCACAGTGTTTATGGCACATGGAAGGTGCCATGAAGCTGTGAAAGCTGACTGGTAGTCATATCCCTGGCAGGATATAAGTCATGCAGCTTAGGCTACTGCAACAGTGATCTATTAGAGCATTTACTATTATTGTACGTTTACTCACACAACTGTATTTTCCATTCCACAGCTATGTTTAATACCAGTGTATAAGTTACGGACATCTATCGACATTCAGTCTCTCTCTGTATATATACACTCCCAAGTTATATGTTTAAGTTTCACTACAAGTTTTTCAGAGTCCTGAATATGACATTGTAGTTTTATAACAAACCTGAAAAAACACTGACTAAAGTAGTTGATCACATTGGTTTTGTTAGGTGCTTATGAACTTTAGCGAGGCAGTAAAACAGCTGTTTGATTAAAATATTTAGAATTAAAAAATGCTACCTTTATTTAATAACTTTTGTAATCACAAACTTGTGATATAATGTTTCTGTCTAAGGCCTGCTTTATATGTCTTGTCGTTATTAAATCATTTTCTTGATTTACTGCACTTGTTATATACAGCGATCACTACTGTTTTTGAACATTTTTAAAGCATTTATTTAATTTTGTGGCAAAAATAGTAAATGTGAGAGTGTTCAATCTCGCCTTTGTTCTTACACATGGGTTCGGAGCCGATCCTCGGCTCCGTGCCGGCCGACTGCAAGCTCTGCATCGAGAAGAAGCTCGAGGACATCTAATACCCACAATCCCCCTCTGCCTTTACCTCAGATCTAGTTTGCCGCTGCTGCATACGCATCGCTGGGGACTAGCTCGAGGCTTTTACAGATAAGAATTTATCTTTCTGTTTAAACTTTTCAAAAATTTCTTTAAATATAGTCTATGAATAGTTAGAGTAGGTGTGTGAGTGGACTTTGATATCTCGATTCCTTAGATTAGTTACTTAGTTTAACTAAAGGGTACAGAGTTTTTTTCGGGGCCTACCACCCCTACTTGAATAACTTTGACTAAGTATTGTTGTAGTCTGCTTTATTACAGGAATTGACACTTATTACCGGATTTGACTGTTTTTCATTGGAAGTGACTTTTAATTACTGGACTGTCTTTCTTGTTGTTATGTCAGAAAAATTAAAATCTGGCTTCAAACGTTGTCAGTGTGGCCAAAAAATGTCGGTCACAGACAACCACAGTTCCTGTGTCTACTGTCTTGGCCCTCTCCACTTACAAGAGGACTGCTCTATTTGTCACTCTTTTAGTGGGAGGGTCATGACAGATAGGCGCAGGAAACTGATGGATAGAGGATTGCTGAAACCCTCTTTCCAGGAGGCTCTGGATGCTTCAGACCAGGCATCCAAGTCTTCGAAGGTCGGCGCCGGAGCCAAAGTCATCGGCTCCGAGCTCTTCGAGTCTAGTTAGATCACCGGTTCCACAGACTTCGGGGCCGAGTGTTCAACTGTTGGCAGTTCCGAGCCTCGAGTCTTGGAACCGGTGACGGAGCTCCCTCCACCGACTCTGTTGAGGTCGGCTCCGTCTTCGATCCCTTCGACTCGTTCTTCTAGAGCCCTTTCCGACACCGACGTGGACCGTGTGGTGCAGAAACTTATGGAGCATACGGCCCTGTCCAAGCTTATTTCGGTCTCCTCTCAGTTGATGTCGAGACTTGAAGGCCTGCCACTATCTCCATCTGTTCCTCCTCCGAGACCTGTTCAGTCTTCGGAGCCGGAAGAAGCTGACTTGATGATTGTGGAGCCCTCGGTGCCAGAACCGCTTTTTCTCGGTCGGCACCGTTTACCTCGACTCCATCCGATCCGGTACCGGAGTCTCGGGGCCGAAGATCTGTCCTTGGTTCCGGGACCGAGAGTCGGACCGATGTTTCGGTTCCGACGCCCTCTCGGGCCTCGCACGGATCGATTCGGTTCCGTCCTCGGGTCGGTGCCTTCGCTCCTGTTTCGGGATTCTTCCCATTTCTTCGGAACCGGGAGATACCTCGACTCGGGACCCGGGGGCCTTCGACCTCATGAGGAAGGTGTTGTCTACCCAGACAACCACATCAGCAGGTACAGCTTCTCCTCCCCGCAAAGGACCGTTATCCTCCTCTGCACCCACGGCCATGTCCAAGCGCCGGGCACCGGTGTCTCAGCCACCCCTGGAGGGTGCCCCCTCTTCCTCGGAGGCTTCTTCGGATGCTCCCCACGAAGAAGTGCCTAGGAAAAGACTGTGTAAGAGGAGACACTTGGATTCTCCACAAGAATCCTTGACATCTGATACTGACTTAGATGAGTCAGAAGGGTCCCCTAAGTCACCTTCAGAGGATGTCTCTTTTTCTGACATCTTGGAGATCCTTAAACAGAGAGGTGACTGGCAAGCCCTCCCCCCTTCTGAGGATGAGTCAGTTTTGCTGAAGGCATTTGGTGCCCGTCCTTCCTCCTCCTGGGTCACTCCGGCCTTTGATGAGTTAATGGAATTAATTGCTCGAAGGGCGTGGGAGACTCCTGACACGGTGGAACCAGTCCCTAGGAAGCCAAATAAGTACATTACGGCACCACAGGACAAAGCTTACCTTACCAAAGGAGTTCCAGTAGACGCCATGGTGGTGGCAGCGGCCACGAAAAAGGAGATGTCGGAGTCTTCCTCATCTGTCCATCCGCCTAACAAAGATTCTAGGACCATGGACAGATACGGGAAGCGCATTTTCAGTTCAGCGGCTTTCTATGCTTCCCTGAACTATTTGACTCATTTTACACGTTTACAGAGGGATCTAGTCAAAGAGTTGGGAGATACCCTCCAGGGTGCTACAGATGCCGCTGTCTCAGAGAAAGTTACAGCGCATCTCAACACCCTTACGTCCATTGTGAACTCGTCCATGAGGCTGATATCCTATGCAGCCGAAGGATCGAGTAGGGCAGCGGCTTCAGCAATTGCTCTTCGTAGGCAATCCTGGATGCGCTTATGTTCGTTTGCGGAAGCCTTCAAGTCTTCCTTTACTAACGCCCCATTTGATGGAGCCACACTTTCTGGCCCTAAAGTAAAGGAGACCCTTACCCGGTGTGAACAGGAGGGAAAGACTCTGTCTGCTGTCGTAGTCCGTTTTCCACCCTTCCAGACCGTACCCCAAAGGGCAACGTGGTGGGAAAATGTGGTTTCGAAAACCCCAAGGATCTTTCCCAAACACACAGGGTGATGCCCCCTCTAGAGGCAGAGGGGGGGGCAGAGGTGGAAGACGCCGCCCTGGCGGCAGAGGGGGTCCGCAAAACCAAGGTGACAGGGATAACCTCCCTGGCAAACCTTTTCAGCACTCCTGAGAGGAGGCCCGACTGTCCTGCTCTGGAGGCAGTCGGGGGTCGCTTAGCTTTATACCCTCAGGCCTGGCAAAACCTTTCTTCAGACAATTGGGTAAAAAGCATTGTTACCAGAGGTTACAAAATCCCATTTCTATCCACCCCATTCCAAAGAGAAAACTCCCAGATGTACCACCCCATCTGCGAGACCCAGCAGCTACAGAAATTTCAAAGCTGCTAGAAAAAAGAGTCATCCAACCAGTCCCAGCGGACCAAATAGGATTCAGAACTTACTCAAGGTTCTTTTTAGTTCCAAAGAAAACAGGGGACTGGAGGCCAATTCTGGACCTAAGTCATCTCAACACCTTTGTCAAGAAGGAAAAGTTCGAATGGTCACTCTTCAATCGATCCTTCCATTCTTACAGAAGGACGACTGGATGTGCTCAATAGATCTGAAGGACGCATACTACCACATCAAAATGGCCAGGGCGTCCAGGGATCATTTGTGCTTCCGGCTGGGAGCCAGTCACTATCAGTTTCGAGCCCTGCCCTTTGGCCTGACCACAGCCCCCAGGGTCTTCACCAAATGCATGGCAGTGGTAGCGTCTCATCTGAGGTGCCTAGGATTCCAGGTGTTTCCGTATCTGGACGACTGGCTCCTGTCTGCCACCACCAGGCGTCAACTGATACAAGCCAGGGATTACACCCTACAACTTTGTACACACCTTGGCATCTCAGTAAATTTCGAAAAATCGTTGCTACAGCCATCACAGCATATCTTATTCATAGGAGCGGAATTAGATACGCGTCAGTTAGTTCTAAAACTTCCGACAGAAAGAATAGTAGCACTTCAATTCAACATTTCCCTTCTTCTGTCGTCCAGAAAGTCCCCAGCAAAAATTGTTCTGAAAGTTTTGGGTCTCATGGCAGCTTCTCTCATAGCAATACCATTGGGAAGACTGCACATGAGAGTGCTACAGTGGCTTCTATTTGCACAATGGTCATTCCAACAACTTCCACTGACTCACGAAATATTGATAACGAAAACATGCAAATCACACCTAATGTGGTGGTTACAGACTTGCAACCTATCCAGCGGAAGACCATTTGTGCTACCCGCACCGTCAGCGACGATAACCACGGACGCTTCCCTGATAGGGTGGGGGGGCATCTTTCAGGGACAGACAGTCCAAGGCGAATGGACCAATCTGGAGTACAATCTGCACATCAATGTTCTGGAGTTGAGGGCAGTGTTTTTGGCGTTGCAACACTTTGCTCCCCTTCTTCCTCCAGGGACCATTGCAGTTCAGACAGACAACATGTCCGTAGTCTGGTACATAAACAAGCAAGGGGGGACCAGGTCTTACCAACTATGCAGAGAGGCCATGAGAATTTGGCAATGGGCAGAGTCCACCGGTCGCTTTCTGATCGCAACGCACATCCCGGCCTCATCCAACGTCATAGCCGACAGGCTGAGCAGGGCAATACTATTGCCTCACGAGTGGTCCCTCAAACAGTCAGTTGCGAGAAGGATTTTTCGCAAATGGGGCCAGCCTACCTGCGATCTGTTTGCGTCTCCGATGAACGCCAAATGCAGGAGCTACTTTGCCCTATTACCCCCTCCAGGGAAGTCCCCAGGGACGCTGGTGCACGATTGGCCCCGGGTCTTCTATATGCTTTTCCTCCATTTCCCTGATTGCAAAGTTTCTACAGAAAGCCAACAACCTTCAGAGGACTATTATTCTCATTGCCCCGTTCTGGCCTCGTCAAATTTGGTTCCCCTTTCTATTGCATCACCGCATTCGGGGACCTTGGATGCTGGACCCAGAGCCAGATCTACTGACTCACTCGTCAGGAGTTCCTCACCCATCTCTAGAATCTCTCCATCTAGCAGCTTGGCTGCTCCGCTTCCCTTTTTAGCCAGGTCAGTTCCCCTTACATCGGCAGTTCAAGATATTTTAGTAGCTTCTCATAAAGTTTCCACTACAAAGACTTACACCAGTAAGTGGAAACGTTTTGTCTTCTGGGCGGAATCACATCATTTGGACCCTGTTACAGCTCCGTTAAACAAGGTTTTAGAATTCTTGACTGAATTATTTCATGAAGGAGCTTCCCCGGCTACTTTAAGAGTAGTTAGCTGCCATTTCTAACTATCATGTAGAAGAATGTGGTGCGCCTATTATGGCTCACAGACTTTGTAAAGCCTTTTTAAAAGGTTCCTTTCATATCAGACCACCAGTCAGAAGTCCGACATCACCGTGGAATTTAAATTTGTTGCTCTCTAAATTGATGTTGCCACCCTTTGAACCAGCTTCAAGTTGCACATTGAAATTTTTGTCATGGAAAACATTATTTTTAGTGGCCATTACATCTGCTAGACGAGTGTCTGAGCTTCAGGCCCTTTCGGTCAAACATCCTTATTTAATATTTCATTCTGACAGAGTATCCCTACGCACTAATCCATCCTTTCTTCCCAAAGTTTGTTCTTCTAGTAATATTAATCAGTCCATTGAATTACCCACCTTCTTTAAAAACCACTCTAATAAATTGGAGTATATGTTGCACAAACTGGACGTCCATAGACAACTCAGATTTTATTTGGATAGAACAAAAGATCACAGGAAATCTGATCAACTATTTGTAGCTTTTGCTGACAGCAGAAAGGGTCTTGCAGTTACGAAAAGAACTCTTTCTAAATGGCTAACTGACTGTATCACATATGTTTATGAAGCCTCTGACCAAACTTTATCAGCAAAACCCAGAGGACATTCTACCAGATCAGTGTCTACATCTTTGGCTCACGCAGCCCGCTTACCTTTAGACACTATTTGTGCGGCTGCTACTTGGGCTAAACCACATACATTTATCTCTCATTACAAAGTGGACAGGGTTTCTAGGGATAGGGCAACCTTTGGTTCCACTGTGCTCAAGAACGTTCTCCCTTGAGTTCCTCAGGATCATGGAGCTAGGGACGCTACCCATGTGTAAGAACAAAGGCGAGATTGAACACTCTCACATAAAGAAGTTATGTCCTTACCATAACGTTCCATGTGGAGTGTTCATCTCGCCTTGGTTATTACACTCCCACCCTTCCCACCCTTAGGAAGAACGTTCGATTTGGTGCCTGGTCTGGAGTATTCTCCTTCTGCTGTTGCAGTATTACTGTTACTATCATACTCTTGGTATGTTTGTATATATGTACTTTTATGTATATAGTTGGCATGTGTGCGTGTTTTATGTCAGGTTTGCTTGCAAACTAGATCTGAGGTAAAGGCAGAGGGGGATTGTGGGTATTAGATGTCCTCGAGCTTCTTCTCGATGCAGAGCTTGCAGTCGGCCAGCACGGAGCCGAGGATCGGCTCCGAACCCATGTGTAATAACCAAGGCGAGATGAACACTCCACATGGAACGTTATGGTAAGGACATAACTTCTTTTTTCTGTTTGTTGACTTTTCTCTTAGTTGGAAAGCACCCCAAGGAGCTCAAAGTATGGTTGTTTTTAGGTTAGAAGGCATAGGAGTCATTTTCAAGCTTTTTTTCTGCTATAAATCAAGCATGTTTGCAAGGCTCTGTGTTCAGTTACAGAGACCCCTGCAACATTTTTCAAGTGTTTCAACTGAATCCAGAGCCATCCAAGCTAAGATAAGAGTATTTTCTTGATTTACTGCACCAGTACTTGCGTTATATAGTGATCACTACTGTTTTAAGCGTTTATTTAATGTGCCAGAATAGTAATTTCTCTGTTTTTTAGCTTTTTCTAGTTCTGTTTGCCTCCAAATCACCTTGCAGAAGGGAGAATTAACCAGGGATTTAGCTGTTGGCAGTTTGTGTTTAGTCTGCACTTGAGAGCTGCTTTTGCTGTGCCTTTACATTAAGAAATTCCAGTATCATCCATGTTGTGTTAGAAGGTATTTACCTGGTCTCTCTGAGTTGGGAAGCACCCAAGGAGCTCAAAGTGTGGTTGTTTATTGGTTAGGAGACATAGGAGTCAGTTTTCAAGTTTTTTTTTCTCTTGTATAAATTAGGCAAGCAGCAACAGTTAGCAGTGTCCTGTATAGTAACAAATGCCTAGACAGCCCCTTTAAAGTTAGGATTGGGTCTGAAACATGTTAAAATGTATGACATTATGTGGAATTAAGGTTAGAGCAGCTAGCATGCACATGGAAAAGTACCACCATATCTTAGTACTATGTACCACACGACTAGAGGCTTCTGTGCTTCAAAAAAACATAAGTTGCCTGTTTTTTTTTATTTATTTATATTATTTATTGCACTTTATGTGAGAGTGTTCAATCTCGCCGTTTGTTCTTACACACGGGTTCGGAGCCGATCCTCGGCTCCGAGTCGGCCGCATAGCAAAGCTCTGCATCTTAGAGAAGCTCGAGACCAGGCTATATCCCACAATCCTCCCTGCCATTACTCAGATCTAGTTTGCCATTGCAACGGGTCACATCGATAAGAGAGCTCGGACCAGAGAAAACTTATTATTGACAGACAAGATAGTTATTGTTTTGTTTAAAAGTTCTTATAGTTCTTATAGTTATTGAGAATTTAATTTCTGACCTTACTATAGTGTATGTGTGTGTGTAGTGTAGTTAGTTTTTTTTTTATAGGTTTCCCTTTGGGCCTACCTTTCTATAGCCTATAGCTATATATATATTTTTTTTTTCCTCTAATTATAGCTAGTGTTTAAATTTCTCTTTTTACAGTAAAGTGTTTTTGTTTATTATGTCTGGGAAAACCAAGTCTGGTTTTAAAAGGTGTCAGTATGGACAGAAAATGTCCATCACTGACAACCACACTTCCTGCGTCTACTGTCTTGGCCCTCTCCACTTGCAAGAGGATTGCTCTATATGCCATTCCTTCAGTGGGAGGGTCATGACAGATAGACGCAGGAAACTTATAGACAGGAGACTTCTTAAGCCTGCTTTCCAGGAGGCTTTGGACAAGTCTGACCAGGCTTCTAAGTCCTCGAAGGGGTCGAAGATGTCGGAGCCCATGTCATCGGCTCCAAGTTCATCTTCTAAAGTTCGTTCGCCGGTTCCACAGACTTCGGGGCCGAGCGTCGAACGTTTATCTTTCACTGAGCCCCAGGTCTTGGAACCGGTGTCGGAGCTACCGCCACCTTCCATTCTTCAGTCGGTGCCATCTTCGGCCCCTTCGACCCGATCTTCCAGACCGTTATCCGATACTGATGTGGATCGTGTCGTGCAGAAACTTATGGAGAACACGGCCTTTTCCAAGTTGATTGCAGTTTCCTCCCAATTGGTGTCGAAACTAGAAGGCCTTCCCTTATCTCCAACAGGTCCTCCTTCGAGACCCATCCAGTCTTCGGAGCCGGAAGAGGATGAGTCGATGATAGTGGAGCCCTCAGTGCCGAAACCGTCCATTGCACGATCGACACCATTGACCTCGACTCCTTCGGAATCTATAGGTGAGTCGCGGAGTCGACGATCTCTCCTTGGTTCTGGGACCGAGAGTCGTACTGACCTTTCGGTGCCAACTCTCCCTCTCGGGGCCTCGGCGCAGATTGGCTCGGCTCCGTCCTCGGGGTCGAGACCCATGAGCCCCATGTCTGGGATTCTTCCATGTTCTTCGGAACCGGGGGAGTCCTCGACCCGAGGTTCAGGGGTTTTTGACTTTATGAGGAAGGTTTTGTCTACACAGACAACCACTTCATCGGAGGCGTCTTCTCCCTCCCCTAAGGAGCCGCTCTCTGTTTCTGTTTCCACGACACATCCAAAGCGTGGAGCACCATTGTCTCAGCCACCCCCAGAGGGTGCCCCCGTTCCTCGGAGGCCTCACCGGAATCCCCCTCCGATGAGGTTCCGAGGAAAAGATTGTGCAAGAGGAGGCACTTAGATTCCCCGCAGGAATCTTTAACTTCTGACACTGACTTGGATGAGTCAGAGGGGTCCCCAAAATCCCCCTCCGAGGATGCCTCATTTGCGGACATCTTGGAGATTTTAAAACAGAGGGGTTATTGGCAGTCCCTAGCCCCCACTGAGGACGAGTTGGTGTTGCTGAAGGCTTTTGGTGCTCAACCTTCTACCTCCTGGGTTACTCCGCCCTTCGATGAATTAATGGATTTGATTGCTCGAAGGGCATGGGAGACACCGGACACAGTGGAACCGGTCCCTCGAAAACCAAGCAAATTTATTACCGCTCCCCAGGACAAGACTTATCTCACCAAAGGAGTCCCGGTTGACGCTATGGTGGTTGCTGCAGCCACTAAAAAGGAGATGTCTGAGTCTTCCTCTTCTGTTCATCCTCCTAATAAGGATTCTAGGACTATGGACAGATACGGGAAGCGCGTTTTTAGTTCAGCGACTTTTTCCATGCGTTCGCTAAACTATTTGACACATTTTACACGACTACAGAGGGATCTCATCAAGGAGCTGAGAGATACCCTCCAGGGTAACACAGATGCTGCTGTTTCAGATAAGGTAACAGCACAACTTAACACCCTTACCTCCGTAGTGAACTCGTCCATGAGGCTCATCTCGTATGCGGCTGAAGGGTCGAGTAGAGCCACAGCTTCAGTGATTGCTCTACGAAGACAATCCTGGATGCGGCTGTGCTCATTTGCGGAAGCCTTCAAGTCTTCCTTCGCCAACGCCCCCTTTGATGGTGCCACTCTTTTTGGGCCCAAAGTGAGAGAGACATTAACTCGGTGTGAGCAAGAAGGAAAGACTCTGTCTGCTGTCGGAGTCCGTTTTTCCGTTCCATCTAGACTGTACCCCAAAGGGTAACGAGGCGGAAAAATGTGGTTCCGTAAAACTCAGGGATCTTTCCAGGCCACACAGAGTGACCCCCCCAGAGGCAGAGGGGGGGGCAGACATGGAAGACGTCGCCCCGGCGGCAGAGGGGGTCCGCAAAACCAAGGCGACAGGGATCCTCTCCCTGGTAAGCCTTTCCAGCACTCCTGAATGGGTGCCCGACTGTCCTGCTCTGGAGGCAGTCGGGGGTCGCTTGGCTTTATACCCACAGGCCTGGCTAACTCTCACCTCAGACTCCTGGGTAAAAAGCATTGTAACCAGAGGATACAAAATCCCCTTTATGTCAACTCCACCCCAACAAAGAAGGTTTCCAGATGTGCCACCCCGTCTGCGAGGCCCAGCAGCAATAGAAATTTCAAAGCTGCTCAAAAAAAGAGTCATTCAGCCAGTCCCGGCGGACCAAAAAGGATCCGGAACTTACTCAAGGTTCTTTTTAGTTCCAAAAAAGACAGGGGACTGGAGACCCATTTTGGATCTCAGCAATCTCAATACCTTCGTGAAGAAGGAAAAGTTCCGGATGGTCACGCTTCAATCGATCCTTCCATTTTTGCAGAAGGACGACTGGATGTGCTCGATAGATCTCAAGGACGCGTACTACCACATCAAGATGGCCAGACCGTCCAGAGATCACCTGCGCTTCCGGCTGGGAGCCAGTCATTTTCAATTTCGAGCCCTGCCCTTTGGGCTCACCTCAGCCCCAAGGGTCTCTGACGGGCGGTCGAAGATGGAAGGAACCTTTCATAAAAGCCTTACAAAGCCTGTGGGACATAATAGAAGAACCGTCCTCACCAACATGGAAGTTGGATATGACCGCCAACTGTACTCTTAGTGTGGAAGTAGAGGCTCCTTCGTGGAAAAGGATGGATAGAAATTCTAGAACTTTATGTAAAGGAGCAACCAGGGGGTCCAAGTGTTGGGTAGATGCCCAGTACACACAGCGTTTCCATGGCAGTGGTAGCGTCTCACTTGAGATGTCTAGGATTCCAGGTGTTTCCCTATCTGGACGACTGGCTCCTCACTGCCACCACCAAGCGTCGCCTCATACAAGCCAGAGACTATACAGTCAACCTTTGTTCCCACCTAGGGATTTCCATAAACTTCGAAAAATCTGCCTTATTGCCCTCACAGCATATTTCATTCATCGGAGCAGACCTAGATACGTGCTTAACACTGGTAAAGCTCCCTCAAGTAAGGGCTTCATCCCTCAAGGAACAGGTTCTTCTTCTACTGCAATGCAGGAATGCCCCGGCCAAATTGGTGTTGAAGGTTTTGGGACTCATGGCAGCGTCCCTGATTGCAGTTCCTATGGGGAGATTGCACATGAGGCTCCTCCAGTGGCTGCTGTTCACGCAGTGGTCGTTCCAGCAGTTACCCCTAATGCATGAGATTCTGATAACAGATTCTTGCAAGCGAGACCTCTCATGGTGGGTGTTCAGTCAGGATCTCATTATGGGTCATCCATTTGTTCTACCGAATCCGACGGCCACGATAACCACGGACGCTTCTCTGATAGGGTGGGTGGGGGGGACTTTTTCAGGGAAGAACAGTCCAAGGAGAATGGTCCAACATGGAGTACAACCTGCACATAAACGTTCTGGAAATGAGGGCGGTGTTCTTGGCGTTGCAACACTTTCAAACCCTCCTACCTCTAGGAACAGTAGCAGTTCAGACAGACAACATGTCTGTAGTCTGGTACATAAATAAACAAGGGGGAACCAGATCTTACCCATTATGCAGAGAGGCCATGAGAATTTGGCAATGGGCAGAGTCCACGGGTCGCTTTCTGATAGCAACGCACATCCCAGGGTCATCCAACGTCATTGCGGACAGGTTGAGCAGAGCCATCCTGTTACCTCACGAGTGGTCCCTCAAACTACAGGTGGCGGAAAGAATTTTCCGCAAATGGGGCCAGCCTTGCTGCGATCTATTCACCTCCCCGATGAATACCAAATGCAGAAGCTATTTTGCCCTTCTACCCCCTCCAGGGGATGTCCCCAGGGACGCACTGATTACACGATTGGTCCCCGGGTCTCCTATATATGCATTTCCACCTACCCCCTTGATTTCCAAATTTCTTCAGAAAGCCATGAACCTGGAAAGGACAATTATACTCATAGCCCCATTCTGGCCTCGACAGATATGGTTCCCCTTTCTTCGAGCCCATCAAACAGAGGAACCGTGGATCCTGGACCCAGTACCAGATCTACTGACACATTAGTCGGGAGTTCCTCACCCGTCTCTTCTATCCCTCAAACTAGCAGCTTGGCTGCTCCACTTCCCCGCCTAGCCAGGTCTGATATACTTTCTCCGGCAGTTCAACGCATTTTGGTTGCCTCTCATAAGGCTTCTACTACAAAACTCTACAGGAGTAAATGGAAACGCTGTGTGTACTGGGCATCTAGCCAACACTTGGACCCCCTGGTTGCTCCTTTACATAAAGTTCTAGAATTTCTATCCATCCTTTTCCACGAAGGAGCCTCTACTTCCACACTAAGAGTACAGTTGGCGGTCATATCCAACTTCCATGTTGGTGAGGACGGTTCTTCTATTATGTCCCACAGGCTTTGTAAGGCTTTTATGAAAGGTTCCTTCCATCTTCGACCGCCCGTCAGAGACCCTTTATTCCCATGGAATTTAAATTTATTATTGTCACAACTAATGTTGCCACCCTTCGAACCAGCCTCTTCTTGCCTCCTGAAGTTTTTGTCGTGGAAAACTCTTTTTCTTGTAGCGGTTACTTCAGCTCGGAGAGTGTCAGAGCTGCAAGCACTATCAGTTAAACCACCTTACTTAATTTTCCACCCAGATAGAGTTTCCTTACGAACAAACCCATCTTTCCTTCCTAAGGTATGGTCTGTCGTAAATATTAATCAGTCCATTGAACTCCCTACTTTCTTCAAAAACCATACCAGCAAGTTGGAATATATGCTGCACAAGTTAGATGTCCACAGACAGCTAAGATTTTATTTGGACAGGACTAAGGATTACAGAAAAACAGATCAACTTTTTGTTGCATTTGCAGACAATAAAAAGGGCATGGCAGTTACAAAACGTACGCTTTCTAAATGGCTTACTGATTGTATAGCTTTTGTGTATTCTAAGTCGAATCAGGCCTTGCCCACCAAACCTAAGGGCATTCTACTAGATCCGTTTCCACTTCCTTTAACTCATGCAGCTCGCCTGCCTTTGGACACGATTTGTGCAGCAGCCACCTGGTCTAAACCACATACTTTCATCGCTCATTATAGAGTTGACAAAGCCTCCAAAGACAGGTCATCTTTTGGTTCCACTGTGCTCAGGAACATTCTTCCATGAGTCACTCAGGGTGACGGAGCTAGGGACGCTACCCGTGTGTAAGAACAAACGGCGAGATTGAACACTCTCGCATAAAGAAGTTATGTTCTTACCATAACGTTCCATGTGGAGTGTTCATCTTGCCTTTGTTCTTACATCCCCCCCCCCTTTCCCTCCCTCACGTGTTTGGAAGAACGAGTAGGACTAGAGTCTGGTCCACATGTCTTTACCTCTTCCAGGTATATTGCCTCTTACCTCATGGGGTATATTTTGTTACCCTTTAGTTAATTTATCAGTGAGATAGTGTCTCTGAATTTTTGTGGCGGTATGTAGCCTTAGCACCTCAGGTTTATTGTTGGTCTGGTTTGCTTGCAAACTAGATCTGAGTAATGGCAGGGAGGATTGTGGGATATAGCCTGGTCTCGAGCTTCTCTAAGATGCAGAGCTTTGCTATGCGGCCGACTCGGAGCCGAGGATCGGCTCCGATCCCTTGTGTAAGAACAAAGGCGAGATGAACACTCCACATGGAACGTTATGGTAAGAACATAGCTTCTTTTTATTGCTTGCCACCTACTTTTATACTGTATTCATTTACTGTTTACTAAACTACAGATGTTAAGTTGTCTGTCTCGCCTTCATTCTTGCTGGATGAGTTCGGAGCCGATCCTCGGCTCCGACTCGGCCAATACTAAAGCTCAAGAGCTAATTCCACTGGCTCGAGGCTCCCCTATATCCCACAATGCTAGGCGGTAACTACTCAGATTTCGTTTGCCGCTTAGCTGACGAGGTGCTTTTCTACCGGCTCTGGCAGGTTAGTGAAAAATTATTCTATTTTCACAATCTTTAGACCCCTATTACTTTCTTAGTATAATTTTTAGTTTTAATTGTCTTTTTCCTTGAATCGATTCACCTCTTTTGCCCATAATCCCTCCCTTTATTCCCCTTTAACTTTAGGCCTTAGGCCCCTTCCCCTCCTTCTCCTAGTCCTTTAGTGTGACTGGAATTTAATATTTTCTTAAAGGCCTGTGTGTGTGTGTGTGTGTGTGTGTGTGTGTGTGTGTGTGTGTGTGTGTGTGTGTGTGTGTGTGTGTGTGTGTGTGTGTGTGTGTGTGTGTGTGTGTGTGTGTGTGTGTTTGTGTGTGTGTGTGTGTGTGTGTGTGTGTGTGTGTGTGTGTGTGTGTGTGTGTGTGTGTGTGTGTTTTTATTACTTAGGCCTTTACTATGTCTAAGGACTCCAAGGTCTCAGGCTTCAAGAAGTGTGACTCGTGCTGTCAGAAAATGTCTCTGACAGACGGTCACACTTCTTGTGTGTATTGCCTGGGACCTTTGCACCTGCAGGACTCATGTGCTGTGTGCCATGGTTTCAGCCCTAGAGTCCTGCAGGAACGCAAAAATAAATTGATTTTGCGTGGCTTATTAAAGCCTGAAGGCCCCCCGACCCAGTCTGTGTCGGGGAAGCCTTCTAAGACTTCCAGACAGTCGGCTCCGGCTTCAGAGCCGTCCTCTGGAAGCATCAAAACTGCTTCGACATCGGCTCCGGCTGGAGCCGATGTTTCCAAGCCTCATACTATTACCTTGGCTCCGGCCGCAGCCGAGGCTGATAAGACTCAGTTGGCTCCGATATTCTTATCAGAGCAACCTGCGAGAAAGAGATCTAGGTCTCCCTCCATCGGCTCCGTTCACTCGGCACCAGGATCCCCTCTTCTTTCAGAGCGGAGCCATAGATCGCATTCCTCATGGTCTTCCAGGCTATCTGACCACGATTTGCAAAAGGTAGTGAGTAGACCTCTCAAGTCTGAGGCGCTGGCCCAAATGCTTCATAGCCTGACTCATCAGTCAGCGGCTATTTCTGTCCCTCAATGTGTTCCTCCTCCAACTCCTTTGAGCTCGGAGCCGGGGCTCATCGGAGCCATGACTGTCAGTGCGTTGGATCCGATACCTTCCCTTTCGGCTCCGTCTGCTCCGATCTCCTCTTTGGAGGGATCTCGGCACCGAGCTTCCCTCGTCGGCTCCGAGGGGGCGAGTGGCATCGGACCCTTGTCCGACCCCGCTCTCCCTCTCGGTGCTTCGGCGCTGGTGAGTTCAGCTCCGACATCGGCCTCGGAGCCGTCCCTGTCGGTGCCGGGGGGGGTCCTGGTCTCTTCGGAGCAGGGACCTTCGGCCTTGCCAGATAGGGGTGCCTTCGAGGTCATGCGGAGTGTGCTAGAACCAGTGTCTGCCCCACAGTCGGCTCCGTCAGCCCCTACATCATCAGTGCCTGCGGTGATTTCTACCCACCCCCTTGCTTCAGACCGCAGAGAGCCAACTCCTCAAGTTTCCCCATTGGGAATTTCCTCCTCTTCCGAGGCCTCTCCTGACCCGGTAGGAGAACCCCCTAGGAAGAGGCAGTGCAAGAGGAAGCACATTGACTCCCCTGAGTCTATCACCTCTGACACTGACTTAGAGGAATCTGAAGGTTCCCCTCGATCCCCCTCTGAGGATGTCTCCTTTGCTGACATCCTTGAGATCCTGAAACAGAGGGGGAACTGGCCAGCCCTTAACCCTTCAGAGGATGAGTCAGTGTACCTTGAGGCGTTTGGCTCTCGCCCTTCTACCTCCTTGGAGTCCCTTCCCTTTGACCCCCTTATGGAAGTGGTGGCAAGGAAGGCCTGGACGGCTCCTGATTCAGTGGAACCCACCCCGAGGAGGCCGTCTAAGTTTATTACTGCCCCTAGAGATAAAGATTTTTTATCTAAAGGTGTCCCCGTCGATGCCATGGTGGTGGCCGCGGCCACTAAGAAGGAGTTAGCCGATCCTTCGGTACCTGTCCATCCTCCTAATAAGGAATCTAGGACCATGGACAGGTACGGTAAGCGGATGTTCTCATCAGCGACCTTTTCAATGCGGTCGCTGAACTACTTATGTCACTTCACTCGTCTCCAGAGAGATTTACTCAAGGATATGAGTGAAGAGGTAAAGGATCCAACAGCTGAGGGGTTCCAAGACAGAATGAACTCCCAGTTGGCAACCCTGAACTCCATCGTTAACTCCTCCATGCGACTTATCTCATATGCTGTGGATGGGGCGAGTAGAGCCGCAGGCACAGGCGTTGCCTTACGACGTCACGCCTGGATGCGGCTGTGCAACTTTGCGGACCCTTTCAAGGCGTCCTTCACCAATTCCCCCTTTGATGGATCATCCTTGTTTGGCCCTCAGGTGAAGGATACATTGACTAGGTGCGAGGTGGAAGGTAAGACTCTCTCTGCCGTGGGAGTCCGTTTTTCTACCCCTTCTAGGCCTTATCCCAAAGGTCAGAGGGGAGGAAAAATGTGGTTCCGCAAACAAACCCAGGGAGTCTCATCTGACGCACAAGGTCGATTCCCCTCTAGAGGCAGAGGGGGGAATAACAATAGACGCCGCCCTAGAGGCAGAGGAGGTCCGCAAAACCAGGGTAGCAGAGAAACTTTCTCTGATAAACCCTTTCAGCATCCCTGAGGAGCTGCCCGGCTGTCCACCTTCGGAGGCAGTCGGGGGAAGATTATCCCTGTACCCAAAAGCCTGGCTTTCTCTTACACAAGACAAATGGGTACAGTCGATCATATCTGAGGGTTACAAAATTCCCTTTATTCACATTCCATCCCAACCCAAAGGATCCCTTCCAGACATTCCACCCAGTCTAAGGGAACAAGCAGCACTAGAAATTTCAAAGCTGCTATCAAAAAGAGCTATCTAATCAGTCCCAGCAGACCAACAAGGATCCGGAATCTACTCCAAATTCTTTTTGGTACCAAAAAAAAACAGGGGACTGGAGACCCATACTGGATCTCCGCAACTTAAACAAGTATGTCAGAAAAACAAAATTCCGGATGGTCACGCTACAGTCCATTCTCCCCTTCTTGGGTCAGGACAATTGGATGTGCTCGATAGATCTTCAGGTCACGTACTACCATATCAAGATGAACAGACGCTCCAGGAGATTTCTCCGCTTCAGGCTGGGAGCCAGTCACTACCAGTTCAGAGCCCTGCCCTTTGGTCTCACTACAGCCCCCGAGTATTTACCAAATGCATGGCAGTGGTCGCGGCTCACTTGAGACCTCAAGGATTCCAGGTGTTTCCATATTTAGACGACTGGCTCCTTACTGCCACCACCAGACATCAACTACTTCTATCCAGAGACTTCACTATCCAAACTTGCCAAGCTCTAAGCATTTCAATAAATTTCGAAAAATCTGCCTTGTCGCCTTGTCAATCTATTACCTTTATAGGCGCCACATTAGACACACTCAATCTTTCAGCCAGACTTACAGAGCAGAGAGTGTCAGACATCCGCAAACAAGTTTACCTTCTCTTACAATGCAACAAAGTCAAAGCCAGACTAGTTTTGAAGGTATTAGGACTCATGGCAGCAGCTATCGCGCTTGTCCCCTTAGCTCGCTTCCACATGAGGATCCTCCAATGGATGCTGTTTACTCAATGGTCCTTCCAACAGCTCCCGATGTCCCACACCATATTGATAACTCAATCATGCAAGAATCAACTGTCTTGGTGGATCACATCACCTCAGGTTCTCCAAGGAAGACCCTTCACTCACCCCCCCCCCAGTCGCCACGTTGACAACAGATGCCTCCCTGATTGGGTGGGGGGGGGGCATTATCAGGGCAGGACAGTCCAGGGCACGTGGCAACCTTTCGAGTGCCACTTGCACATAAATGTCTTAGAGATGAGAGCAGTGCTTTTAGCATTGCAAGCCCTTCACGACTCTCTTCCCACAGGGACTATTGCAATTCAGAAGGACAACATGTCCGTAGTGTGGTACATCAACAAACAAGGCGGAACCAGATCATACCCCTTATGTCGAGAGGCACTCAGACTTTGGCAATGGGCGATCTCCTCTCAGCGTTTTCTGGTAGCAACGCACATTCCCGGGAAGTCCAACATGATTGCAGACAAGTTGAGCAGGGCAATTCTCATGCCCCACGAGTGGTCTCTGAAGAAATCAGTACTGGAAGAGGTGTTCCAACAATGGAGCCAGCCTTGCTGCGATCTTTTTGCTACTCCCCAAAACAGCAAGTGTCACGACTTCTTCACTCTCTTCCCGTTACCAGGCCATCCCACCAGAGACGCTCTAGTCCACGATTGGCCCCGGGGACTTCTGTATGCCTTTCCCCCTTTTCCACTGATAACTCAACTAATTCAGAAAGCCATCGCCTTGACAGTGACAATGATCCTCATTGCCCCTTACTGGCCTCGACAGATATGGTTTCCGTTCCTTCATCGTTACCTTTTGGAGCAGCCTTGGCATCTGGACCCAGTGCCAGATCTGTTGACCCACCAATTGGGCCAGCTGCACCAATCTCTTCATTCTCTCAACCTCACAGCGTGGTTTCTCCGATTCCGACCTTAGCCAGACTTCCCTTAATATCTCGCTCGGTCCGAGATATCTTGATAGCCTCTCATAAATCTTCTACCCGGAAGATTTATAATAGCAAATGGAAATGCTTCTCCTTTTGGGCAACATCAAAAAATATAGATCCCTTCACTGCACCTATACAGTCTATTCTAGACTTTTTAGCAGAAGTCTTTCATTTAGGCTCTTCTTCATCTACCAATAGAGTTCAGTTGGCTGCTATATCTAATGATCATGTTGGTGTCTCGGAGTCTAGCATCATGGCTCACAAGCTCTGCAAAGCCTTTTTAAGGGGCGTTTTTCTTCTCAAACCTCCAATCAAAGATCCCCCGCCTCAATGGGACTTGAACTTGGTTCTGGCATCCTTAATTCTTCCCCCTTTCGAACCATCGGCTTCATGTTCTCTGAAGTTGCTTTCATGGAAGACACTTTTTCTAGTAGCCATAACTTCAGCGAGAAGGGTATCTGAACTCCATGCTCTGTGCAGTCGCCCTCCTTACTTAGTGTTTCACAAAGATAGGGTATCCCTCTGTACTAATCCATCCTTTTTACCTAAGGTTTCCTCTCAAACAAACCTAAACCAAACTATTGATCTCCCCGTCTTTTTCCCTAACTATTCCAACAGGTCAGAACAAAAGCTACATTTTCTGGATGTTCACCGCCAACTTAGATATTATTTAGACAGGACTAAACAATTCAGGAAATCTGATCAGCTTTTTCTATCATATGCGGAAGGGAAATTGGGCCTTCCAGTTACTAAAGTTTCCCTTTCTAGATGGCTCACCTCTATAATTACCTTCATCTATGAGATCAGGCATCAAAAACTACCTTCAAGACCTAGAGCTCATTCAACTAGGGCATTAGCTACATCCGTAGCTTTTCAGGACAGGCTGCCAATAGATTCCATTTGTGCAGCAGCCACTTGGGCTTCTCCTCGTACCTTCATTTCACATTACAAAATTGGACATGGTCTCCAGAAACCGTGCCAACTTTGGTTCCACTGTTCTCAAGAGTCTGTTCCGATAGGCCACCCGGGATAAGGTGCTAGGGACGCGGTCCCATCCAGCAAGAATGAAGGCGAGATAGACAACTTAACATTAAGAAGTTATGTACCTACCATAACGTTCCATGTTAGTTGTCTTCTTCTCGCCTTCTTTCTTGCGTCCCACCCTCCTTCCCCCAAGCCTGGACACACCGATAGGAATTCATTTTGTGATCTTCCTCTGGAAGAGTTTCATTCCCACACGTTCTACCACCTCTATTTCCCCTTTTGTTTGGTCTGGGATACCTTACACTCTGGCTTATATAGAGGTGGGTTACCCTTCTCCATGCTATGGAGACTAGAATTGCTTGGTCTAGCTATCAAACGAGATCTGAGTAGTTACCGCCTAGCACTGTGGGATATAGGGGAGCCTCGAGCCGGTGGAAATAGCTCTCGAGCTTTAGTATTGGCCGAGTCGGAGCCGAGGATCGGCTCCGAACCCATCCAGCAAGAAAGAAGGCAAGAAGAAGACAACTAACATGGAACGTTATGGTAGGTACATAACTTCTTATTATGCTGCAATTGCCTGCTACACTGTGCTTGTAATATCTAATTGTATTGCTGTTTTCACTGTTTAGCAAGCTTTTTTGTTATTTCCACTGTTTAAGTATTTCTTGGTATTTTGCACTGTTTTAAAGCTATCTGTTTTCCCTCCAAGTCGTACTTAATTAACTCATCTGTTAACTGCTTAAATCATTCTTTAGAGCCTCCTGGTTGATTTTTCTGCTGTTTTAAACATTTTTTCAGTGTCTCACTGCTATTTTTCTGTTGTTTTAAATATTTTCTAGTGTTTCCCACTGAAACTAGGATAGCTAGTAGCTGTAGCATAGTCCAGATCCAGGCCTGCTGCTTCTAGAACTGTTTGTAGTGGTTTGTTGTTCTGAGCACTTTTTCCAGGCCATCTTGGACTAGAAGGGCCTATCTGTACTTTTGTGAGAGAATTGTGTTTGATTGGCACCATACTGGTAAAGGGAGGCCAGTCTATGGTTTGGAATAAGCATCCTCATTGGTCCTTTTGAATTTTATTAGAGTTTTTTTTTCAAGTTTTAGCTTCTGGTATTTAGGCCCTGCATCTGAGCAGGTTTCTGCTTGTTTCCATGTCACACAGCACCACCCACTATTGCACAGTTGTGCCGCAAAGTCGGACAGTTAAATTGAACAAATTTTCCTTTAAACCCCAGACTGAAATATCCATTCACCGAGCTCCTCAGTGATTGTTTCTGAAAAGCCACCCCTAGTGACAACAGTCTTCAACCTAGCATTATGGACTGTTGGACTTCCCTTGTTTCTCCTGCCAACCTTGTTGACTTGGGTCTCTTGAGGCAGTGTAGCAATTGCCTCATGTACACAAACAACCCTCTACTAATAACACCGTCTAGTACAGAGTGCGAGAGATGTATTTACACCAAGAATCTAGAATCCATGCTGTCTCTCTCAGTCAAAACAGTAACATGGAGAAGGTTGTCAACTCACCCATCACTACATATTGACATAGTACCACTATTCATACACATAGCATTACTCATACGCATAGTACGCATCAAACACGTAAATCCACATATACTGAGGTTCTCTCGAAAAATGTACCGAAACACCAGAGACCTCCAAAACAGAAGTCTGCTACGGCTAACAATCTCCACAGCATCCATGACAGATAGCAACACCAGTGTCTCAGCCACCAAGCCATAAGTAATAAAACTAACAAAACACGTTTTCTTGTCATTGGAGACTCAATAGTGAGACACACGGATGTCCCACTCACCAGGTTGGACAAGGAGAAAGTCACAGTCAGCTGCCAGTTTGGTGCCAGGATTCGCTAAATCACACGTGCACTCAGGTCTCTCAGCAACAAGTACCGTTACAACTCTGCCATAGTTCATGTTGGAGTGAATGACCTGAGACGTACCTCACTGGACCATATGAAGAGAGACATGGTTGAGCTCTCTGAGTATGTGTCCCAGGCATGTATGACCCTAGCCTTGAGCAGCATACTACCCTCACCTAGAATGATGCCACAGTATAAATAAAAAATGATTGATTTCAATAATTGGCTTAGGTTTTACTGTCTTTCCAAGGGGATACAGTTTCTGTATGCCTGGGAAGCCATTGTCGACAAACCTTGCTGCTTTGCCAGAGATGGTTTGCATCTGATACCCCTAGGCTTTTGGCTGCTGGCAAAGGCTCTTGCCTCCCCCATAGTACCTTTGTACCTTTTTTGAGAAAGGTGTCAAAAGCAACATTAACGACATGAAATTAACCTAATAGAACAAAATAAGGGTCATGCTGCTAAATGCTAGGAGCTTAAACTAAAAAGTGCATTACCTGGAAGCACTTCTATCACCAGAAGATGTAGATGTCTGTGCAGACACAAAAACCGGGTTTAAGGCCTCAGAGAGTACTCCGACCCTGCAAGGCTAAAATGCCTTCCACATCTTTAGACCACAAAACGAACATGTGAAAACCAAAGGATGGGGTGTTTCAGTCTATATTAGAGATAAATTCACCTCACATCTAGTTAGGCTGGACAACTTCATGGAGTTACTCCAGGTCCAGGTTATGGTGGGTAAGACCCCTATTCAAGTTCTAGCCAGTTATAGATCCCCCTCAATGGGTCACAACACCCATGAAGCCTACTTAACCAAACTGAAGACAATCCAAATTTTACTGAACACACTGGTCATGGGGGATTTCAGTGATCCCACCATCAACTGGGAAACTACTCTAACCCAAACCCGCTAGCAGAAAAGTTCCTTGACTTTGTCAGTTCATATGCCCTGGAGCAAAGTGTCCATATCCTGACAAGAGGAACAAACATTCTAGATCTGGTCCTTACCAACATGTCAAACAGGTGCATTGCTGCAACTGTTGTACCCTCATTAGTTAAAAGTGACCACAAATCAGTCACCTTCAAACTGACAATAACATCAGAACTCACAAAAGGTTTAATCAGACTAAGAAACTTCACCAAGGCAAACTATACCCTCCTAGATGAAGGTATAAATGCATTCCAAGCTCCACCCCAAGTTGAAAGTGGTAACTATGCCAAAGCTTACACTAAATTCCTGTACAATCACTTGCGTAAGTGTATAAACTCAGCTGTACCAGATGGAATCAAAGCCAGATCCCCAGGTAAAATCAAGCTGCCATGGTGGACTTCCAGCTTCAACAAACTCTACAATAAATGCAAAAAGTTGCTGTCCAAGAAAACAAAGACAAGGAACCAGCAATGGAAAAGTACCTCCTCAGAGTTAACAGGCAAATAAGACAACTTGTCAGATTATCCAAGAGCTCCTTTGAGAGAAACCTAGCAAGTACTGCCAAGGAAAACCATAAGGCCTTTTACAGCTGTGTACGTAACCCAAAGGATAGGACCCAAGCATGTGCAAAACTGGTGGCCAACAGTATCACACACACACACACTGACCCCACAGAGATAGTGAATCTGCTAGTGGATAGGTTTGGCGAAAATTTCACTCTGTTATCCCCTCATAACTTACAACAAACCCTCCCCCCACACACCTTATATATCTGAAGAGCAGGTCCTCAAAGCCCTGTCCAAGGCAATGAACATGGCCTCTATGGAACCAGATGACATCCCAGGCTGTCTTCTAAACAGGCTAAAACATGAATTAGCATCACCACTAAGTACCTTTTTCAATCATAGCCTAACCACAGGCTTTGTTCCTGCAGAATAGAGAACAGCTACGGTTATTCTCCTCCACAAAGGTGGCCTAGCAACAGAGCTGGGGAATTACAGACCCATAACTCTGACCAGCCTCATCTGTAAGACCATGGAACATATCATTATGGACCTCATAAATAAAAACATAGCTGACCTCCAAACCCTTTATTTTACCCAATTTGGCTTTGTGAAGGGCATATCCTGCCTGTTAAATCTGGTGGATTTATTTGAAAGTGTGACCAAGGCCATTGATGAGGGCAAATCTGTGCAGACAGCATACCACGACTTGGCTAAGGTTTTTGACACAATCCCACATTCAGGCATTACTGATAAACTAGCAAACTAAATGTAAACCCCTTCACTGTTAGATGGGTTGCCAACTGGCTCACAAACTGGACACACACTATCAAAGTGGGTAACTCAACATCAAACAGCAGACATCTTACCAGCGGGGTGCCACAGGGGTCAGTGCTGTGCCCTCTATTGTTATATATATAATATATACTTCTCAGAAGTTCAGGTCAAAACTAAGTGGTTGTGGCAGACCAGGTTTGCAGATGACTGCAAACTAGGTGCAGTCATTGGAACCCCAGATGATGTCAGCATACTTCAGGATGGTCTCACACAGACCAATGACTGGTGTAGTAGTCACGGTCTCAAAGTGAATGCAAAGAAATGTGTCATCATTCCCTTCAGCAAAAACAATGCCCCTTCACACTATCAAATTAATAACAATACCCTAAATACTCATGAAGTGGTAAGGGACCTGGGATCACAAGTTGACCGGTACTTTAACTTCAACCACCACGTGTCTGCCATTGTAAGGAAAGCTTTCCACGTAGCTCACTTGATTAGTAAAGGTATCACCTCTAGAGCAAAAGAAGTTATAACTCCCCTATACTCGGCACTTATCCAGCTTTTAATTGAGTATAACGCCCCATTCGGTATGTACCATACTAAGCACCTACAGCAATAAGAGAGACCTCAGAGGTTTCCAACAAAGAAGTTCAAGGGCCTCCAGCATGTGCCTTACATGGACCAACTAAAATCCCTGTCACTATACTCCATATCTTATAGACTTGTTAGGGGATACTTATGCCTGGCTTACAGAGCAACCCAAGGCCCATACCTAAAGGACTTACTGCATATCTGTAAATCAAATGGGTCTATGGCTACCCATTCCAAGGACTTGGTCTGTGACTTAAATAGGACATGCTGGAGGGACAAATTTACCTCCCAGTGACTGCCACGTCTTTGGAACAGGCTACCAATTCATGTGAAACAGAGCAGCTCTATGACACTGTTCAAGAGGAACCTGGATGAGTAGATGGGGCACCATAAATTCTTACTGGAGATAGGACCCACAACCCTCCTGGACATGGGCAGTCATCACTAAATACAGCCTTGGGTATTGACTAGTACCTTTATGGTATTACATTGGGTTGAAACAGCTTGGCTTAAAATGACCTCTGGGTCGATAGCCTAGTAATCTCCTATGATCCTATGATTTTGCCCTTAACCCCAGAAACTAGTTTGTGTATCGAATAGCACTACCACAGTCTAGCACTATGTAACATCTTGCCCTTAACCCCAGAAACTACCCTAGGAGACCTCTGTTAAAACCCAGTCCTTAATCCTAAACAGCCCACCCTATCACAGGACTGGATAACATGGATATGCAATTTCCAAATGTCTCTGTGGTCAACTTGGTAGATTTGGGCATCCATGTCACAAATGAGGTTGTAAGGCATACCCACACTACATCAGTCAAACAAACTGCTCACCATGCACACGGATTTCCCTATGCCGAGCTGCTTAATAGAAACCTTCTCAATTCTCAGACTTCCAAAGCCATTTAATGGTAACAGTGCTTCTCATCAATCACTAAAATACACACCAAAAGCAACACAGCATCTTACATAAGCCTATACTCAGTGTTCCCCCAAGAGCAAAGCCCATAAGGCAAGCATGTATCTTACCTGATACTCTTGATTGGAAACTCCATTGTGCAATACACAGATGCCCAACTCACCAGGTTGGACAAGGAGAAGATAATGGTTAATTGGCTATCTGATGAGAGAATCCACAATGTTACACATGCACTCAAGTCACTGCACCTCAGGTACCAGTATGATTCTATCATAGTCCATGTGGGTGTAAATAGCCTGAGACATACCTCACTGGAGTATGTGAAAACAGACATCAGTCTCTTGAAATATGTGTAACAGATAGGTACTAGCCTTGCACTGAGTAGCATTCTTCCTTCACCAAGGATGATTCCACAATTTAAAGATAAAATGATTTGATTGTAATAATTGGCTTATTTTCTGGCGTCACTCCAGAGGGATCCAATCTCTGTCAGCATAGGAGGACATGGTTAACAGGCGACATTGCTTTGCCAAGGATGGGCTGCACCAGCCCACCCAGACTTTCGTATATTGGCTAAAACATTATCCACCCCCTTAGGGCCTTTTTAAGGCAATCCCAAAAAGAGAAAACTACCAACATAATGAAGACACCTCCAGGCAACCTTAAGGCATTACTTCTCGATGCTAGAAGCCTAAACAAAAACCTTCATACTCTTCAAGCCCTCCTTACTCTGAATAATGTAGGCATCTGTGCCCTGACTGGGGCTTGGTTTAAAGTTGTAGAAAGTACTCGGGCAGTACAAGACTACATAGACTTTCACACATTTAGACCGACAACAGGACAGACTGAGGCCAAAGGTGGTGGTGTCTCTATCTATGTTAACAACAAACATATCTCCAGGTTGGTTAAACAGGATGATACCATGGAGCTCATCCATGTGGGAGTCACCATAAAAAGGTCCCTCACCATATCATGGCTAGCTACAGGTCAGCATCTATGCCCCTAGAGTCTCACGATTCTTACCTAAACCTACTAGAGACACGCACCATCCAACCAAACACCCTATATATGGGTGACTTTAACTATCCCTGTGTAGTCTGGGAAACCTACACTTCCCTCAAACTCACATGCACAATGCTTGCTGGACTTTTTTTAAAAGAAACACCCTGGCACAGATAGTGCATGCTTCAGTCAGAGAATCAAGCATACTGGATCTGGTACTCACCAACATGGAAGAGCGTTGCATCATCCCCCCCATGTAACTTCCTCAGTAGTGTGGTTGGATCACAAAGCTGTCTCCTTTGAAGTAAAAGTCAACCCACAAAATCCAGCTAAACCAGTAACAGTTAGGAACTATTCTAATGTAAACTAGAGCCTATTAATTGACAGTTTTGTCAAAATTCAAGGCTCCCCCTAACACTAGGATAAGTTATCTATGTGGAATTATTCAGAGAGTCCCTATACAAACATGTGAACGGCTTGCATAAAGGCTGCCGTACATACCAGAAATAAATCCAAGACAAACAACACTGGTGGAATTCTCACCTAAATGGGGTATATAATAAAAGAAGAAAACTCATGGCTGAAATCAAGAAGAGCAATTCCTTTAGAAACAGGTGCTGTCTTATACAATTAAACAAGAAACTTCTTCTTCTTCTTCTTTCGGCTTTTCCCCGGTTAGGGGTCGCCACAGCGGATCACCTTGTCCGCACATTGAATGGCAGTGACAATTAAACAAGAAACTAAGATGTCTAATTAAGTCCAAGAAGGCCTACTGCAATGGTCAAAATAGCATCAAAGGCTAAGAACAATCACAAGGCCTTCTTCAGCTATGTGTAGAACCTTAAAGGTAACACATGGCAGTGTGATTAACTGGTGGTGAATGATACTGCCTTCACCGATCAGGGTGACATTGCAAACCTAATGGCTGATAAAGTCAGCTCAGACTTCATCTCCCACTTCCCCTCCCCCAAGCTCCACCAGGTGAAATCCCCTCCCATATACTATCCGTAACAATTAGCAAGTACTGGGTGCTGGCAGCACTCGCTAAAACCAAGAACACCACCTCCATGGGTCCCAACATCCCCGGTTGTCACCTGAACAGTCATAAACATGACCTTTCAGGACTACTTGAAACACTTCAACTACAGCCTTGAAATAGGTTAGATTCCAAGTGAATGGATGCCTGCAACAGTCATTCTCTTCCACAAGGGAGGACCATCAGCCAACCCACAGAACTACAGTCCCATCAGTCTAACAAACCTAATATGCAAAACCATGGAGTAAATTATCATGGAAATGGTAAACAAGGACGTTGGTAACCTACAGACTCTGGACCCATCCTAATTTGGCCTTGGTAAAAAAAGGTCATGTCTGCTTAACCTGGTAGACTTCTTTGAGAGGGTCACCAAGGCAATGGATGAGGGTGAAACAGTACATACTGCATACCTTGACATAGCCAAGGTATATGATACAATACCCAAATTAGACACTGTTGACAAGGTGTTTGAGCAAGGCATAAATCCCTACATATTACATTGGATTGCTGGCTGGCTCACAGACCAGAACCAAGAAGTCAGGATCAGAGAGACCACCTCCACCAAGAGACCACTCACCAGCAGAGTACCCCAGGGCTCTATGCTGGGCCTGCTTCTGTTTGGGATCTACTTCTCGGAAGTCAAGGTTAGTGTACAAGGCCTCAGATTCAGCAGGTTTGTAGATGACTGTAAATTGGGAGCTATTATAGATTCCACTAAGATACCAACATCTTGCAAGAGGGTTCAACAGACAAATGACTGTTGCCAAAGTGATGGCCTAACATCAATGCCAAAAAAATCCATTATAATGCCCTTTGGGAAAGTGTCAATTCAGTTTAATTACTCCATCAATAAAATACCCCTAAGTATCGACCCACTAGTAAGGGATCTGAGAACATTTGTAGATGGCATTCTGATTTTTGACCAGCATGTTGCTTCGACAGTAAGAAAATCATTCAAGTTCTCCCAGCTTATAGGTAAGGGTATGGCATCCAGGTCTGAGGAAGTTATAGTATCACTCTTCTTGGGCCCTTATCAGACCTGTCATTGAGTACAGTGTCCCCCTTTGATGTCTATCTAACCAAACACTTGCAACAGTTGGAACGACCACAAAGGTTTCTCACTAGGAGAATTCAGGGCATGAATACCCTGTCCTGCACTGATCGCCTAAAGGCTCTGTCTCTGTATTCACTTTCCTACTGACTGCTGAGAAGGGACCTTTGCCTGGTTAACTGGGATTCCTCAGACTCACCCCTGATGGATCTGTTGCACATGTGCAAAACAAACAGCACAGGAAACACTAGATCCAGGGATCTGTAATTCACTTGTGACATAAACAGAAGATGCTGGAGAGACAGATATTTGTGTCATAAAGAATCCCTGCAATATGGAATAGGAATCCATGTAAAACAGAATTCACGCCTGAACTTATTCAAATAAAACATTGACAATTAGATGTGAAATCATAAATTAACCCCCAGTCTGATCCCTATGTCCTTTATGGACAGTGGCCATCAATAAGAAAAGTATTATCGTAACTAATACCCCCTTACAAAACCGTAGTTACCTCCCTCCCTCCTAACATGCCCATCCCATATAAATATCCATGGTGCTCAGGACCCAAATGGTTGGGGGTGGCTAGGCTTGAAAGGGCCCTAGTGTTTGTTAGCCTAGTAACAACCTATGAGCTTATTAAGATGTTCCTAATGTGTCACATGATATTAATTCTTGTATAGTTTAACCAGGATTTCTCTTTTTTTCCTGAAGAATTAACATCAATCTATGTACTTTATTAAATTTTCTCAACACCTGCTGCTCATCTCTGTTTAAGAAAAATTGTAAAGTAAGTCTATTCTGTAAATATTTTTTTAATAACATTTTATTATTTTTGTTATAATACAAGATGTCTTCAAACTTCTTATTGTGGTGTTCAAACAAGGAGGAACAAAAGTAATTTTACTGTTGGTGGAATTCATATTCAAGTGTTGATAACCATTACTTTTTCCTAATTCATCTTAGATGTTTTCCCTTTTAGTCCCAAATGTTTTACATTTGTGGAGGTCAAGGTTGCGAAAGATGAATTTGCAAAGTCCCTGTCTTTGAGGTAGTTAAACTTATGGGATAGCTGGAAAGGAAAGAGTACATGGGATTTCAGTAAAGAAATATTAGTGCTGTCACTGATTTTATTTTTGTCTGCAGTGATGGTTACCTTTTACCTCATATATAGATATGTGGTAAATTGTTGTCAATTAGTGGATGCACTACAGCTGAAGTATCTTTCTCATTTGTATACAGAAATGGGCATAATGTAAGTCACATGCTATGCCAGTGTCAAAAATATTTTTTTCCCTCAAGAATGTTAAGTTATATTTAGCAATAATTATTCAATAATGTTGCTTGTTTCAACTTATTTCCCATAGATAGCAAAAACAGAATTCCAGTTCAGGAACTTTTAAGAGAAAAGTCCGGTACCCATGTTTGCTTTAAGCTGTCTGTGAGTATGCTAACATTTATTTTCTTATCATTTTTAATCTTAGTTTTTGTTTTAACTGAAACTAGTATAACTACCAGTTATTGCCAGTTGTATATAAATATTTGCATGCAGTTGCAGAATAAACAGTTACATTTTATTCATTAAAGCACTTTCTCTTCAGAGTATTACATTATTACATCTTTAGTACAGCCTTTGTTTTAGGAAAAAATAATATCCAAGATATGTGTGCATGTGTGTGCGTGTACATATGTGTGTGCATTTCTGTATTTATGTGTGTGCATATGTTTATCTAAATACATGCATGCATGATAACAGTTTTAAATTCCAAGACTTATAAGTGCAAGTCAGAGAACAGGGGAACTTGCATATACCGAGTCTGAAACTGCTGTGTTGGAGGAATAACCATTTTCTCTGAAGTATGGTGATCTTGGAGTTAGTATGTGTGAAAAAGGGAACTTGAAATATGAAACTGCTGTGTCTTACTGGAGTATTTCATTTTTTCTGAGATAGAATGATCTTGGAGTTAGTATATATGACTAGCTGGAGTACTGGAGGGGTGCACCCCCCCATGTTGAGAGGTGCAGTGGGTGGGTTGCCAACTCCCCATGAAAAATAACTTTAAAGGAGGGCAGCAGTTGTCTTCATTTGCTGTTCTTTAGTTTTACTGCTGTTTTTGAGTTATTCTGAGACTCACACTTATGGGTCTTGGAATTACTGTAGGGACCCCCACCACACATGGCTTACAGTCACTTGCTAGGAACATCAGTGCTTCAGGTTGCAATTCACTGCTATTTCATTGCTTGTTGTTAATTATAATATGATTCCTACTTACATTTTAGTGAGTTTTGGGTGGTCCAAGTTTGATGTACCTGGGAGAAAAAGCATGACAGGTATTTAGATATTTTGTTCCTGTCGATGATCTCTGTTTCTCCAATGTGCGATGACCTTGGAGTGAGAGTAATGTAGTAATGTGGAGAGTAAATGGAGGCTTCCTCATGTAAAAAAATGTTTTTCACCAGCTCTGTTTGTGTAGATGAATAAAGCCAAGACTGCAAAGCATACAACCCACGTTCAAGTAGTAGCTCAGGCAGTAGTGATGTGGTTAAGCTGGCTTGCCTCTCATCCCTCACTGGGGGAAGGGATGGGATGTGTATTGGACACACTTTCAGTGGTAGAATCCCCAGAAGAGACCAGGAATCATGTGGAGGTACTGTCTGGGGTGGGGAGAGGGGCAGGGTCATTTTATTACAGTTTTGCTGGAACATATACTTGCATCACAACAGCCTGTTGCATTCCAACCCATTGGATTATTTGGGTTTGCTAGGAGGAATGCTAAATGTAAATCCCCAGTTCCTAATGTGGACTGATGGCCCAAATGCCCAGCATGACTGAATCTTGTCCTAGAGGAGCAAATAGGCAATAGTGCTTATGTCTCCAAAAGACAAATGGGCCAACAATAGCCAAAAGGACAAGGCTTGATAGTGAGTGGGGAAGTGGCTAAAAAATGCTTTGTTTTGAGGAGTTTGTCTACATCAGTTACAAGGCCCTCTAAAATTGCTCTTTAGCTGTTGCCCCCAAACAGGCTTTGTGCCTCATGAATTGTGAACGGGAACCATCATCCCTCTGCATAAAGGCAGGCTATCTTTGGACCCTGGAAACTACAGACCCATAAGTCACACTAATCTAATATGCAAATCATTGCAAGGGAGTAGCATGGAAATTATCAATAATGACATAGGAAAGACCAGCTTCCAAGATAGCTGCACACTGAGTAAACAGCTTAATTTCAGCTCTCCCAATGAGAAAACAGAAACTCAGAAAAGCAAGCCGGTGAATTTGTCCTTTTGGGTAACTGTTGGTTACTGGTTAGTAAGTGCACTGCCTGAATGCCAGCAAAAAAGAAATTCAGAGTACCTGAAAGAAAGTCAGTCACAAAAAGTGAGGAGAAAACACACTGGGTCAGAAAAGTAGTTCAAGCTCCAGCTTTGGTGCAAGATATGGCTTCCAGTAATCTAGTGGAAAAGGTAAATCAAATGTGCTCATAGCTGATTAAAATAAACAAAACACTGAAAAAGTATATCAAATTAAATCACAAAAGCCTGGAAAAAAATGGAAGAAGCTTTAAACAGCTATTCAGATGAGTTTATAAAACTGCAAAAATCAGAAGTCAAAATGAAGAAAAGGCTGGCTGAAGATGAGACAGCTCAAGAAGAGATGTTTCAACACATAGTACAATTAGATGACAGAGCACATACCTGAGAATCTGATGTTATCAATTTGCATTCACTCCTCAACTAATGGGATCGGATCCGATCCTGAGATCCAATTCGGCCTTTGTACTAGCTTGTGGCCTCCAACAAACTCTCAAGCTCCTTCCCTACTCATAATGCACCACCCCTAACATCTCCCAGAGCTCATTTGCTGCTTCAGCTCTTGAGTATACAATGGGATATAAGTCCTTTTTTTTGTTTTTTCTTACCTAAAAATCTTTAGTTATGACTATTTCTGAAATCTTTAATATTTAAATTTATTTTAAGTCATTTGTACTATTTTTCTATACACTTTTGAGTGTAAACTTTCCTACCCTTGTTGGTAGGCCTAATCTCACTTCCCTACTCCCCTTTACACTTATTGTATTCCACTTTATTACCATAGTTGGTATTTCCTTTCCTTTCTACAAGTTTATTGTAATACTTCGATACCTTTGTTGGTATTTAAACTTTCTTTTTGATTTAAAAAACAAAAGTTTAGTTTAGTACATCTGTTATTACAATAACTTTTATTTAAATATATCTGAAAAAGGTCTGACAGGATTTAAGAAGTGTGAAACATGGGGGCCTATGCTACCTCATTCAGATGCCCACAATCTCTGCGTATATTACTTGGGTCTGGACCACTTAAATCAGGATTGTAGTATCTATTGTGGGTTCAACCCCTGAGTGCTTGCTGACAGGAAGAACAAATTGATTTTAAAGGGTTTGTTACCAGCTTCCTTTTCTGAGGCCATTACTGGGGTTCAGTCCCCCAAACACAAACACAAAAACCCTACTAAATGGTCTAAGCATTCTGATTCTCCAGCTTCTTTTTCATCTGAGCCAAAAAAGAAGAAAAAGAAATTAGATCTGAAATTATTTACGGTCGACCCTCATTGGATCCGATCAAACCTATTTTGGATCCTACACCCTTGGATCCAAACCTTTACCAAGAACAACTTATTCTCAAAGTCTGGATCCAGTCCCATCCAGAGTGCCCTCTTCCTTTTTACAGAAGCTCTCCAAATCACCATCCCTAGTATCTTCTCGTTCCTCCAGGAGTCTCACAGAAGCAGATCTGGACAGGATGATGAGGAAGTTCTTCACAGAGCAAATTCAGATGGGAGTTCTCCCAGCTTTTACCTCTTCGGATCAAGAAGTCCAGTCTTCTATTGCTCCACCCATTACAGCTCCTTCTGTAATCTGACCTGTGGTTTTAGAGTCCTCATATCCAAGCATTCCGGGTCTATCTGGTTTGGATCCAAAAAAAGGGCACCATATTTAGATCCGAATATTGCTCTGAGTGCACTGTCTCTGACATCCTCGGAGCAGGATGACTCTTGGAGCCAAAACATCCCTGTCAGATCTGAGAGGATGGAGTCGACTCCGAGGTTTTTGGAACCATCTCTTCCTCCCGGACCTTTGGCACTGGACAGCTAGGCTCCAACTTCCACCTCAGCTGAATTGTTCTTGGGGCAGAGGAAAGTGACAAGTCAGAAACATGTTTTCTCAGCTCCATTGTCTTCCTTCTCCCTGGAGCGATCTGCCTTTGAGGTTGTGAAAAGAGTGTTCTCTGCTCCAGCAAGTCAGATGGGTCCTTCCGCCTCGGATCCACCTTCTACTTCTCAGAGGACTTTACACCATGATCCTCAACATTCTCCCCATTGGGACAGCCAACCCAAAGCTTCCAGACCACCCAGCAGGGTGTCCTAATCTCTTCTGATCACCCTATTGAGGAAATCCCTAAGAGGAGAAAGTGCAAAAGGAGGCACTTGGACTCTCCTCAAGAGTCAATCACTGAAGACACTTATTTTGATAAGGGAGAGGGGTCCCTAAAATCACCACCTGATGACATCTCGTTTGGAGGCATTCTTGAGATCCTTAGGCAGAAGGGTGGCTAGTCTTCCCAAAACCCTTCTCTGGAGGAATCAGTATTTCTGGAAGCCTTTGGGACTGACTCGTCTTCCTCCTGTGTTACTCCACCCACTGATGAGCTCATTGATTTGATCTAGGCAGGCATGAAATGAACCTTATACAATTGAGCCAGTCCCCAAAAGACCAGACCAGATTCTGGCTCCACTAGTAGGCAGGAAAGTTTGGGGAAAAGGGGTGCCAGTAGATGCCATGGTCATGACGGCAGCTACAGAAAAAGACATCATGGAACAGAATTCCACTGTCCATTCCCCTAATAGGGAGTCTAGGGAGGTAGATTTGGGAAGCATGTTTATGCTTCAATGACTTTTGCACTCAGATCACTAAACTGTTTGGCACATTTTGCAAGACTTCAAAGAGATTTGATTAAAGAGCTATCAAAATCCCTTTCTGGAACCCAAATAGCTGAGGCACAATCTTCAGTAGTCTCTCAGTTGGCTAACCTACAAGCTGTATCTAATTTGTCCGTGAAACATATCTGGCCTGGTGCAGAAGGTGCCTCAAGGGCTGCAGGTTCAGGTATTTCCATCAGGAGGCATGCCTGGATGTGCCTGTGTGATTTCGCAGAGCCCTTCAAGTCCTCGTTCATCAATGCTCCCTTTGACAGTACTTCTTAGTCCCCACAGTAAAGGACATGTTGTCCAGGTGTGAGAAAGATGGAAAGACCCTCTCTGCAGTGGGTGTGCTTCTTCTGTCCCCTCAAAGGACCTTTTCTAGGACTCAACAGGGAGGTTGAAAATGTGGTTCAGAAAATCTTAGGGTCCTTTTCAGGACACAGATGGAGGCAGTTCTCCCAGAGGCAGAGGGGGGAATGATAATGGAAGGCGATGCCACTGTGGTAGAGGAGCCCTGCAAAACTGGGGATCTAGAGATTCCTTTTCAGACAGACCTTTCCAGCAGTCTTGAATGGAGGTCTGATTGTCTACCTCTGGAGGCAGTTGGGGCTCACTTATCTTTACACCAGAGAGGCTGGCTAGATGTAACAAAAGGCAGATGGGTGCAGAGAATTATTTCCAGAGGTTATATAATTCCCTTTTCCCTACTACTTCCACCTGTATGCAAAATTCCTGATATTCCACTCAATCAGAGGAAAGCAGCAGCAGCAGAAATACAAAAGCTGCTAGAAAAAAAAGTCATTCAAGAGGTCTGACCAGACTAAATAGAATCTGGAACTTACTCAAGATTCTTTCTAGTGCCAAAAAAAACAGGGGAACGGAGACCAGTTTTGGATCTCAGTGTATTGAACAAGTCAGTTCAATGCACAAAGTTTCAGATGGTCATGGTTCAGTCCATTCTGCTCTTCCTGGGCAGAGATGAGTGGATGTGCTCAATAGATCTTCAGGATGCGTACTGTCATATAAAGATGAGCAGACAATCCAGAAGGTACTTATGCTTCAGATTAGAGCCAGTCACTATCAGATCTGATGATGGTCGCGAAAGCGGCAAAAGAGATCTGAGAGATATTAGGTATAGTGCATTATGCGTAGGAAGGGGGCTCAAGAGTTTGTTAGTGGCAACGAGCTGGTGTAACGGCCAAGTCAGATTTGAATGTCGGATCTTAGCTCCAAGTGTCAGATCTGAGACCCCATATGTTGAGGAATGAATGAAAATTGACATCATCAGATCTGATAATTTGTTTGTCTTTTCGGCTTTTCCCGGTTAGGGGTCACCACAGCAGAAATCCGGTATGCTAATGATTGCCAGTAGATTTTATGATGCCGAGTTGCCAATCCGACACCCAGCCTTCAGCAAAGGCACGCCCATCCATGCATGTCTTTCGGAGGCCACTCGACCGCGGGGAGGACATGCAGACTCCACACAGAAGGCACTCCAGCCGAGAATCGAACAGGAGAACTTCTTGCTGTGAGGCAACCACTCGACTGTGGGAAAGACATGCAGATTCCACACAGAAGGTGCTCCAGCCGAGAATCGAACAGGAGAGCCTCTTGCTGTGAGGCAACAACGCTTCCTCACAGCTTTGTCTTTGAGTGCACCGGCCCCTACATCTTCAGATCCAAATGGCTGTCAGAGTCAAAGTTTCCAGGTTGGCTCCCAGGGGATAGAGTCGACTGCAAGGTTTTTGGCGCCGTCTTCTCCTCTCAGAGCTTTGGCATTGGGCAGCTCGGCTCCGGCTTCTGACTCGGGTGGACAGCTCTCAGAGCGGAGGGAGGCGTCAGGCTAAAAACTCGCTTTCTCGGCTCTGTTGTCTTCCTTTTCTCCTGAGTGGTCCACTTTCAAGATTGTGAAGAGGGTTTTCTCTGTTCTGGCAGGTCAAGCAGATCCTCCCCCCTCGGATCCACCTTTAACATCTCAGCATTCTACTCCACGGGGACAACCATCCCAAAGCTTCCAGACCACTCAGCCAGGTATTGTTATCTCTTCCAATACTTCTCCAGATCATCCCACCGAAGAAGTCCCTAAAAAGAGGACTTGCAAGAGGAGGCATTTGGACTCCCCCCAGGAGTCTGTCACCAAGGATACTGACTTTGATGAGGGAGAAGTGTCTCCCAAATCACCACCTGATGACGTTTTATTTGGAGACATCCTTGAAATCCTTAAACAGAAGGGGTGGTTGGTCTGCCCAGAGTCAGTATTTCTGGAAGCTTTCGGGATTGGCTTGTCTACCTCCTGGATCAATCTGGCCACTGAGTACTTCATTGATTTAGTGTCTAAGTGGGCATGGAGGGCATGGAAGGAACCTGATATGATTGAGCCGATCCTGAAGAGACCAGACAGGATTCTGGCTCCACCAGTAGGCAGAGAACATTGGAGTAAAGGAGTACCAGTTGATGCAATGGTCATGGCGGCAGCTACAGAGAAGGAGTTCCCGGAACAGAGTTCCACTGTCCATCCCCGAGTAGAGAATCTAGGGCACTGGACAGATTTGGGAAGTGAGTGTATTCTTCAGTGACTTTTGCTGTCTGCTCACTGAACTACCTGGCATATTTTACGAGACTGCAAAGGGACTTAATTAAAGAACCTTCAACCTCCCTTTCAGGGACCACTACTAGAGACGCTCAAACATCTGTGGCCTCACAGTCAGCTACCCTTTAATTTATTGCAAATTCGTCCATGAGGCTCATCTTGCATGTTGCAGAAGGCACCACTAAGGCCAAGAGTTTAGGTATTTCCATCAGGAGGCATGCCTGCATGTGCCTGTGTGATTTTGCAGAGCCCTTGAAGTCATCTTTCATCAAAGCTCCCTTTGACAGTACCTCTTTGTTTGGCCCCACAGTAAAAGGCACACTCTCCATATGTGAGAAAGATAGAAAAACCCTATCTTCAGTGGGCACACATTTTTTGACCCCTCAACGATCCTTTTCCAGGAATCAACAGGGAGGTTGAAAGATGTGGTTCAGGAAGTCTCAGGGTCCTTTCCAGGACACATGTGGAAGTATTTCCCCCAAGGCAGAGAGGGGAACAATAATGGCAGAAAATGCCCCAGTGGCAGAGGAGGCCTTCAAAACCAAGGGTCTAGAGATACATTTTCCAACAGACCCTTTCAGCGCTCCTGAAGGGAGGCCCAATTAATCTGCTGTGGAGGCAGTCAGGGGTCACTTATCTCCCCACCAGGAAGCCTGGCTAAATATAACAAAGGACATTTGGGTACAGCAAATTATTTCCAGAGGTTATTTTAAATCTCAGTGTGTTGAACAAATCGGTTCGACACACCAAGTTCCAAATGGTCATGGTTCAGTCCATTCTGTAATTTCTGAGCAAGGATGACTGTATGTGCTTGATAGACCTTCAGGATGTGTACTATCACATAAAATGAACAGATGATCTAGAAGGTACCTACGCTTCTGGCTGGGAGCTAATCATTTCCAGTTCAGAGCACTGCCCTTTGGCCTCACCACAGCCCCCAGGGTGTTCACCAAGTGTATGGGAGTAGTAGCAGCTTACTTGAGACTGCAGGGATTCTGGATGTTACCATACTTAAATGACTGGCCAATTATCACTCCAAACACATATTTACTGGCACGACCACTAGACCAACTATTGCAAACATATCCAAATCTTGGAATAACCATAAAATTACAAGTCTCAATTACAACCAACTCAGACATTGGAATTTATAATAGGATTGTTTAACACAGTATCTATTTAAGCCTCACTTCCCCTTTCAAGAGTACAAAAATAAGAAATCAGGTCACAAAAATAATTTGCTGTTCCAGAATTCCAGCCTGGTTGATTCTGCCAGCCCTGGGATCAGTATCAGTGGCAATAATCTTAGTTCCTTTAGCAAGATATCATATGAGAATTCTACAATGGATGCTACAAACACAGTGGTCATTTCTCTCTCAACCCATGTCAACAAGCATAAGGTTAACTCAAGTATGCAAAAGGTATCTTTCATGGTGGATACAGTCACAACAACTGTTGCAAGGTCATCCTTTCATTCTCCCTCAGTCCAAGGCCATAGTGACCATGGGGAGGGGGGGCATTTTTTGGGAAAGACAGTCCAAGGCACTTAGGCCCCTGAAGAGGACAATTTGCATATCAATGTTTTGGAAATGAGAGCTGTGCTTTTGGCTTGCAAACATTCCAAAATTCTCTCCCTCTTGGGACAATTGCAGTCCAAACAGACAACATGTCAGTAGTTTGGTATATCAGCAAACAAGGGGGAACCAGACCTTACCCCCTGTGTTGAGAAGATATAAGTGTGTTGCAGTGGATGATATCTTCCAACTGCTTTCTAATTGCAATGCATATTCTGGGAAAGTCCAGTGAGATAGCAGACAAACTGAGCAGGTTCATCTTACCACCTCACGAGTGGTATCTCAACAACAAAGTGATATGAACGATTTTCGGATAGTGGAGCCAGCCCTGCTGCAATCTTTTTACATCTCCCCTAAACAACAAGTGCAGCAGTTTCTTTGCCCTAATCCCCCCATCGGGGGAGTCACCAAGGGATGCTCTTCCACAAAGTTGGCCCCCCTGGTCACACCTTTAATTTCCAAATTCCTTGAAAAAGCAGTCAGGTTGAATATCAAAGTCTTCCTCATTGCATCTTACTGTCAACAAGTTTGGTTCCCCTTCCTTTGGCCTCATTTTCTGTACCCACCTTAGATTCTGCATCCAACTCCAGACCTTCTGTCTCACCCGACAGGCTTGATTCATCCAGACATCTCAAACCTCAAACTGACTGCATGTCTTCTCCAATTCCATTAATAGCCAGGCAATTAATGCTCCCTCCACCTGTCTGTTCAGTAGTATTATCTTACAATAAATCCTCTACAAGAAAACTCTACAGAAGTAAATGGAGAAGATTTCTTTATACAGAGTCAAGTAGACCCCTTCTCAGCCCTGGTTCATGTTGTGCTTGAATTTTTAGCGAATTTATTCAGCGGGGGTGCTAGTTAATTCACTGTTAAAGTTCAACTCCAAGCCATATCAAATTTTCATGTGGGGTTTGAAAACTCCTCTCTGGCTTTCTCTAAACTGTGCAAAGCCTTTGTGAAGGGTGCCGTTTTTCTTAGACTCCATTATAAAGATCCTATAGCACTGTGGGATTTAAATTTGGTTCTGCAAGCCTTAACACATTCTCCCTTTGAACTTGCAGATAAATGTGAATTAAAATGTTTGACTTGGAAGACTGTCTTTTTAGTTGAATTACATCTGCCTGAAGAATTTCAGAACTTCAAGCATTATCTTCTAAGCCCCATACTTGATTTTCCACACGTATGGGGTCTCCTTACATACCAGTGCTTCCTTTCTACCTAAGTTGGTGTCAGAATTTAGTATTAACCAAGCCATTAACCTGCCAGTATTATTCTCAAACTTTACAAATAAAGCTGAATATATACTACACTTATTGGATGTTCATAGACAATTACATTTCTACCTCCACAGAACTAAAGACATTAAAAAGACAGATCAGCTGTTTGTTTCCTTTCCTCATAACAAGTTGGGTGAATCAGTTTCAAACGTAACTCTAGTCAGGTGGTTGACAGATTGCATTTCATTTGTCTACACCAAATTGAATCTTCTCTTACCTAAACCTCTAATGTCTCATTCTTCTGGATATATGGCTACTTTCACTGTATTCCAGGCTAGAGCATCCATGGATGATATTTCTGCAGCTGCAACTTGGTGAAATCCTCATACTTTTATCACTCATTACAAACTAGATCTAGTCTTGAGGGGAAGAGCAGCCATTGGCTCAACTGTACTCAGGAATATCCTTCCTTAGAAGTCCACCCAGGAAATTAGGTAGCTGGGGACTCTGTCCCATTAGTTGTGGAATGAATGAAAATTAACATCAGATAAAAAAGTTATGTACTTACTATAACATTCCATCTTTGTTGTCCATCTTTATTATTCCTGAACTTCTCATCCACCATCCCCCAACATTCTTCATGGCTGACTTCTGGAGGAATGAGACACTTCTGGGACACCTATGTCCTTTGCACTGAACTCCAGTTATGGCATTTCATCATAGTCTTCCTGTCGAGCTGCAAACAAAATCCGGGAGATGTTAGGGTGGTGCATTATGGGTAGGGGATGAAGCTTGAAAGTTTGTTGGAGGTCACAAGCTAGTATAACAGCTGAGTCTGATCCAAGGGTTGGATCCAATCCCATTAGTTGAGGAAGAATGAAAATGGACAACACAGATAGAACATTATGGTAAGTACATAACTTTTTTTTTCTGCTGTACCAGAGAAACTGGAAGGAATAGACTATATTTTATGAAAACACAAATAAGTAACTGGACTGATATTCCACAGCAAGAGTTGTTAATTGAAAGGACATATCATGTACATGCTGCAAACCTGGCCATGAGAAAGCAGCGAAGACCTTTAAAAGTAAAGATGTAATCCTACCAGCAGAAAGAGTTGATTCTGACAAAACTGTTGCAGAAGAGCAAAATACTAGAAGTTGGAGACAGCAGAGTGTTTTTGGAAAATGATTACTCACTGTAGACCAGGCAGAAGAGGAGTAAATTTATTCCAACAGTTGGGAAATGTTGAGAAGCGGGTGTGAGATTCAGGATGCTGTATCCTGGTGTCTTTAGAATACTGTTTTCCTGGAGGGTCAAAGTCATTATTTTGATGCAGAACATGCTAAGGAGGAAATACAAAAGTTTATCCAACAAAAAAATGAGTTGCCAAACAGAAGGGGACTCTGCTTCTTATTCTTCTGATAATAAAGCCCATAGAGGGACAATGTCAGTGAAACCTTTTCCAGTTTTCCAAAGAAAAATGCTTGAGAGACAGAAAAAAGCACAGTAATTGACTAGAAGAACCAGGGACTGGATTTGAGAGATGAAGATCAACAGGAAGAAAATCAGCAACTCAGAAATTAATGAATAAATGTGGGATTACAAAGCATCAGTTACATTTGTGAAATATGACTGAACAAGAAAAAGTGGAAATATTGGACTTTTTGACTTTGTTAAACTTGTAGGGGACTCCAAAGCAAATGCTCTACTTCATTTCATTTATGTTTGAAAGAACATTAAGGAGAGGGGGGAGGAGGAAGGAAAGAGGTAACTATAAGTAAAACAAATTTTGTTCTTAACAGTATTTTTATAATACATGACATATACTAGATGCTATAAAGTAATCTTTTTCAGTTATTTTTGGGTGTAATAGGGTTACTAAAGTGAACAGGTCCCCCTATTTTTCCTTCTTCTTTCATTCTTCTTGTTCACTTTTAAGAAATGAAATGTAAGCACTGCAGTGTAAAAAGAGAAGAAAGCCTGGACAAAAGGGAGTGATATAAGTAAAATTGATATGCCTTTTTCTTACTTTCGCATAGGGGAATGACTGGATTATTGCCCTTAGCTTGATCTAGTAGCAAGTTTTAAGGAGAAGTAAGTAAATAAAAGAACACTGAATATAATGAAAATTTTCTCCAGCAAGTAAATGTTCATAGTGTAACATTAGAAACTTGTAACGGAAGGCAACTGTTTACCGATTTTCATGCTTCTGTGGAAACAAGCTAATAAGGGCAATAAAACAGTCAGATAAGACAAAAGCAGACAGCACTTAGTGTAAGTAGAAGGATAGGCTGTACCAAAAGTCTTAGCATGGATAAACTTTATAATGAGATAATTCACGCCTGTGAGTGTGGCTGTCAGTCTGGGACAATTGTTCATATTAGGAGGGTCAAACTTCATTATTTAAAGAAATACATAGTTCTGTGTGTTTGTATTAACTTAATATGTTCTAGGGGTGGGTTTTTTGAGGGTTTTTATTAAAACAAAAAGTCGTGTAAGATGTGACATAGGTTCAAATTGATATGACAAGAAACATTAGTGTATATGTTTATTATTTATTTATTTTACATTTGTTTACAAGGAAAGTCTGACTGGACACAAGTCCTTTTTCAGTGGAGGCCCCGGGAGAAAAGCTCCAATCAAATATCTAGACAACATAATTTTCTGTACAGTTTCTTTCCTACATTACGAATATTGCAAAACAGTTGACTGGTGTGCAGTCAATTATTAATTAACAATAGATTATAATATACCCCAGTGGAGAACTACAGAAGAACTATGATACAGTTTTCACAGAGATCTGAAGGAGGATCTCTCTGTCATGGACTAGTACAATTTAATTGACATTGTGTAAAAGGTAGCTTATCATTCTGTGGAAACAGCTTAACCAGGACCATTGCATGTGCAAACCCAAGAATTAGTAAAATGAGTTTTTAGTAATTTTTTTAAATGAGATATGTTAGCAGTTGAAGTTATAGTAGCAGGCAGTGAGTTCCAGATTTTGGCTATATGGTTAGAAAAGAGTGAACTTCCTGCAGTAGTATTGACTTTTGTTATGTTTACCAGGGTTTTGTTGTTAGAATGCAGAATTATGGTAGTGGAGTATGGTTGTAGGAGATTTTGGAGGGCAGGGTTTTTTATTGGTTTGTTGAGGATTTTATGTGCCATATTTAATTGGTTATAAAGTAGAAGTTGAGGGAATTCCAGCCAGTTTAGATGCTTGAGAGTTGAGCAGTGATGTGACCTGTAGGGAGAATCTGTGGCAAACTTGACTATTTTGTTATAACAGGAATCTAGTTTTGCTAAATCATTTTTTCTTAAATTAGTAAGGACTGGAGAGGCATAGAGCAGTGTTGAGATAAGATGAGTTTGAGCAATAGTTGCTTTTGTGCTTTTTGTAAGATATTATTTGTTTCTATATAATGTTCCCAGTTTTTGTGCACTTTTTGGATGGTATGAGATCTATGGATATCAAATCTCCTACTGTTATCTATCATGATATCTAATAGTTTTGTGTGGGTTACTGGGGATATGATAGTGTTTATTTCTAGCCAGAATGATTAGTGAGGGTGGGGGAGTAGTGGGTTGTGTAGGATGGAAAAGCATGAGTTTGGTTTAATTGGGATTCAGGATTAGCTGAGAATTGTTTAGCCATGTTTCTGTTGAAGAAAAAGTTTCTTGTCTTTGTGACTGAAGTTGTTGAAGAGAGGAGACTGTGCAGATTAGGGTGGGGTCGTCAGCATACTGAACAACAGTACCATGTGGTGCTCCTATATGTACTTTTTTAGTAAATAGTGTGAAAAGTAGGGGGCGTAGAATGGAACCCCGAGGGACTCCTAGAGTAACAGGGAGAAGAGGAGAGAGATTTTGTTGCCAAAGTACTGCTAGTTGTTTTCCTGTAAGATAGCTCCGGAACCAGTCAAGAGTGGCTTGGGAAAGATTGAGATCCAAGAGTGGTTTATTAATTTATTATGTGATCATATGAAAAGCTTTTGATAGAGTGAAGATGACAGAAGATACCTATTTGCCATTGTTCCTGTGTTGGTTAATAGTGTTAGTGAAAGACAATAGAGCAGTGGTGGTACTGCAGAAGGGACGAAAACCATATTGAGTATTGGACAGAAGGCTGTTAGTGTATAAGTAGTGCATGATTTACATGTTTATGCATCTGTCTAGAATCTTGGACTGGGGGAAGAGGATAGCAATGGGTTGGTAGTTGGACAGTTCTGTTGAATTACCTCCTTTATAAAGTGGAATAATATGAGTCCATATGGGAGGGAATACACGTTCTGAAATGGGTCTGTTAATATGAATAGAAACTGGGTAAGCTATAGCATCAGCAGCAATTTTGAGAGAATCTGCAGATAGGTTATCGGCAGCTAGAGTTGTGGGCTTCAGTTTTTTTAGCAGTTTTTTAATTTTGTCAGTAGAGACAGTTTGTAATGAGAAGGTGGTATTGTTACTCGCTTGTTTAGGCAGAGTTGTGGTAGGGCTGGCACTTTGAGAGGTAGGATAGTCTTGGTAAAGTACTGAATTGGCTAGCTATGTTTTCAGAGTTTGTAGTTGTAGATGGGGAAGGTGTCGCGGCTTTCCCTGGTAATAGTATGTTATTAATAGCTAACCACAATTTTTGTGGATTGTTACATTGTTTGATTTGGATGTCATTGTAGAAGTTAATTTTGTCTTGTTTGACTAGTCTGTTTGTTTTGTTTCTGTGGTCATGGTAAGCTTGTTTTGTAGTATGAGGCCTGGATTTATACCACTGTTCCCAGGCTTTGTCTCCAGCTTTTACAATGATCTGGTTTATTTGCTTAGCCATAGGACAGTATTAGATTTTATTCTTATGGTTCTTGGAGGAGCCTACATATTCAGGATATTTAGGAATATGTCATTAAAGTACTTTACTGTGTCCTGTAGTGGGAGTTGTTTCAGTAGTGTCCAATTACATTCTTTTAGGGTATTTGTGAAGTTATCAGCAACAACATTTTTTTTTTGTTTCTTATAGATAGTTTGTTTTGATGGGTGTGAATGATGGCTGAGTAGGAAGGTTGGGAGATGATCAGTAAGGTTGTCTGGGTGACAACCAGAGTGTGAAAACATGGATAGGGTTGCCACCTTTTCAAATGCCCAAAGTGGGACATTTTTTGTAGAAACGCCAGGTTTTACAAGGCAAAACATACCCACGGCCAGTACAAAGGACATAACTTAATTTTTTTGCCAAAATAAAAGCTTATTATTGTAGCATTTGAGTTGATTATTCTGTTTCATATAACATTTAGGTGTTTCAGATACAAAATAACTGTTTTATGCAACTATTAAAGAAAATATTGGAAATATTTGTGTCCTAAAATCTCAGGACATTTGCCATTTTTTCAATTTTTTTGCAGGACACAACTGTCAAAAGAGGGACTGTCCCTCGCAAAGTGAGACAGGTGGTAACCCTAAACATGGATGGTCTATTTGTTAGTATCTAGTCCAATGTGGAGTATTTATTAGAAGTTTTGTCGATCCTAGTGGGTGTCTGGATGACTTCAGTAAAACTGTGGAGATTGATGTGATTGGTGGGGTTAAGGGAGTTGCAGTTTAGCCCATCTGCATTAAAATTTCCCATAATGATTGCTTTGAGAGTTAGTGTAGTTGTCCAGTGGAGTATATGTTCTAGTGTGCAGATATTATTTTTGGGTGGAATATAAATACCTATTATGTTAATGTGTTTTCTAGAGTTAGTTTTTTGTTTGGTAAGCATTGTTAAAGTTGGGGACAGTGGGATCTAATGTTTCTAATGTTAGGTGATTTTTACATAGGATGGCTGTACCACCTCCCCTTTTACCTTTTCTGTTAACTCTTTAGATACTGTATTGTAGTGATACAATTTCATTATTAGTAATGTCTGGTTTTAACCATGTTTCAGTTAGCAGTACAATGTCAGGTGTGTATAGGGAGAGATTAGCATGTAGGTCCTGCATTTTATTTGTGATACTTGTAGTACTAATGTTTAATATTAAGTGGTAAGTTTCTTTCCTTGGGAGGTTTAATAAATTCTGGGAGTGGTTAGTTTTTTTGGGAAGTTGTACAGTGGAGACTAGTTTTTGGTCTAGTGTTTGGGTAGATGTCTCTACTTAGAGCTAGTTTAACTGCTATATTAGTTATTGTTTTTTAGAAGTTTAATTGTACACCTGTCATATATCAGTGAGATTTTAGTATAGCTTTCTTGAGGAGGTAGGGTATCGTGGGTAGGTTGTATGAGTGTTGTATTAAAGATCAAAGGGATTATGAGAAAGCTGATGTATTTTGGTTTTTGTGATTTAGTTTAATGTGATAAGAGCTAATATGAGCAGTTAATGCTAGAATTGTTAGCAGAGAAGTATGTAAGAGTAACATTATTGAGCTGGGAGTGTTTAATGGATATGTGCTAATCTTGTAGGTAGTTATGGTAATGATGTAAGGTAGGAGGATGGCGGGGTTTTAACTTTTTTTAGTGTTTGTCAGTGATTGGCTGGTTCTGATTTTGTGAGTGGCTATTTCAAAATAAATGTAGTAGTAGTAGTAGTATTAGTAGTAGGGGTGTGTGGGAATTGGGGGTAGGGTAAAGGAGCAGAGTGAGCCCAAGCAGAGCAGGCAGGACCTGGCCGCCGCTGAAAGATTGAGATTCTACAAAAATATCAGTCGGCTAAAAGAAGCAGGTTGGTGTAAAATTTAAGTCAAAGAGTAGTGTGCAGACTTTTAACAATTATAACTAACCAGGGAGCAATTTAGTAGGAAGAAACTACCATGAATAAAGCCAAATTGTTTGAAGCCTTTTATAGTGTTCAATGCCTTTTATGGGTTAAGCCATTAGTTTGAAATAACTAGAGTATGGGGGTGGGGGGGGGGCTAATGCTAGTGTCCTACTAAGTGTGCACACCACTACACTGCTTTAATATACTAAGATAAATATAACTTTTATACATAAAAGCTGAAAGTCAACATTAAAAAAGCTGTTATACATAACAGGTGGGAATAATAAATTCTTATCATAATGGCAACACTTTCCATATTTATCTTTAAATGTGAATGGTCTCACAGATATATACAAAAAGAGTAGTGAACTGTATTTAAAAATGCAGAGTACAAATAGCTATGCTACAGGAAACACATTTGCAAAGAAATGAGCATGTGAATTTGTTAAAGAAAGTATTTTAGGATGGTTATTCAGAGGAATATCTGGAACAAAGGAAAAGGTGAATTCTTATATTAACTGAAAGAGAAGCTCCAAAAGTGATTTAAGAGAAATAAAGATAATAACGGTAGATTTGTAGTACTATATGTTCCACCTAAAACTGCGACAGTGGAGCTTAAGAAAATTATGGGAGAAATAATCAGCTTTCAGCAGGGAATATTACTTATAGTTGGGTACTGGAATTTATTTACAATAGTGAGGATTTATTAGGGTGGCGGCGGGGCTAGAAGAGAAAATATAACAAAAGTGGCTAGGTAGATTTTTGAAGAAATTTAGGAAAATGTTTGATATGGAAGATGTGAATTCGGTAGTAGTAGGAGTTTGGAGAGAATTTGCATATTATTCCCCAAGGTACAAAACCTGGGCTAGCCTAGATAGAAATTATACTTCACATGAGCATGTGTATTTAATTTAAAGTTTTGATATACATCTACTAACTATTTCAGATCACTCACCACTAAAAACTGAAATAAAAATGCAAGACAATTAAAAATAAAAATGAGATACTGGTGCTTCCTCACCTATCTGTTAAATAGGAAGGAATTTAAGGAATGAGTAGTGGAAATTACTTGGCAGTTATTAAGGAATATTGAAATTTCTTCTGAAAATATAGTTAGGGAGCAGGATAAATTAAAGTGGGACTTAAAAATAGGGTGTAAATAAAATAAAAAATACTTTATTAAGAAGTAACAAGAATTGTTTAGAGTGACTGACAAAGGTTAAGTATTGCAGAATAGGAGAAATCTCACAGAACAAGAAGAGGCGCAGTTGCAGAATTCTAAAGAGAAAATAAGGGATTACCTCCATAATATGCACGAGTTTAGAAAAATTGCTGTTAAGCAACTGTTTTTTGATGAAAACCTCAGAACACCACAGCTTTTAGTAGAACAGCTTATGCAACAGAAAGTAGAAAGGGTTGTAACCAGGCTTAGAGGAGTAAGTAGGAAATAATCAGAGATCATTTAGAGGTATTAGAAATATTTCAGAAAGCACAAAAATGTGGAAATCAAGAAAAAGTACTAATAGAAATGTTTATCGAAGAATTAAATATGCCAAGGTTAGAGGCAGATGAGGCTCAATTGCTAACAGTTAGGATAGGAAGGGATGAGATAAAAATGGTGATGCATAACCAATGTAAAGGAAAGTCTCCAGGAATAGGCGGTATTCCTATGGAAGTTTGGAAGCTAGGAGGGAAAAGTGATAAAGATCTGGAAGGTTTTGTTTAACAGTATTTTAAAAGGAGGATAAGTAGCAACATCCTGGAAGAAAGAGATAGTGGCTGTGGTATCTAAAAATGGTAAAGACCCACCAGATCCAGCTTCATATAGGCTCATTTTGATTCTAAATCATGATTATAAAGTGTTTCTGTCTATAACAGCTAAAAGAGAAGCAAATGTGATGCCAGAATTAATAGATATGGTATTGTGGTTTTGTGGAGGGGAGGCAAACATTTGACAACATTAATAGAACACTGATGATCTGGAAGGAAGCAGAATGTAAGAAAATACCACTGTTTCTGGTAGGTCTTGATGAAGAGAAAGCATTCGATGGAGGAAGCTGGGAATTTATGAACAGGGCTATGGAAGCATTTGCATTCCCTGATAAAATTATAAGATTGATTAGAATGATATATGAAGGCTCAGAGGTGAAAATTAAAGTGGGGGTGTTCCTTGCTGATGAGTTCTGTTTGAGCATATGAATCAGACAAGGGTGGTCTCTTTTCCCTTTATTTGTGTTATATATAGAAACATTGGCATAGGAAATAAGGGAATCAGAAATTCAAGGATATAATTGGTGTACTATTCAAGAAAAGTTAGGTTTATTTGCAGATTATATTATTTTATAGCTGATAAAACCACAAAAGGACATTTCAGTGTTGTGGAACATTCTGAGACAGTTTCAGCTCTTTTTGGGATACAACATTAATGAAGATAAAAAACAGTAGCTGCAAACTATGTACCCACAAACAAATTGTTTCAGCAATGCCCATATTTATGGGGACATGATAAAATGAAGTAATTAGGAGTATGGATTAAAAAGTATTATGTTATGGCAGCAAAGGATATGTGGGAAGAGACTAAACAGAAGATAATGCAAAAACTGAGAAACTGGAATCTCTGTTTTATGGATGTAGATAGTAAGATACAAGCAGTGAAAATGTTTTTAGTCCTTGTAGGTCTGATGTTGTCCTTTTCATTCTTTCTCACAAATGGGATTCAGACTGGATCCTTGGATCTGACTTGGCTGCATACCAAAGACTTCAGATCCCAATCTCGAGGTCCTCCCTCTACCCATAATGCTCTATTCTAACCAAAAACACCTGAGACCTCATTTGCCGTCATCATGGTAAGTTGAGCTTGTAAGCAAATTTATTTGTTTAAATGTGCAGCTTTTTCTCCCCAAAACTTCTTTCTTTACTGTAAGATGTATTTGTTCCTTCTTCCCTCAGTAGCCATCACTGGCTTTAGGGAATGTGTCCTTCTTGTTTCTCTCATTTTATATGTATGTATGTATTTGTGTGTGTGTCTGTATATATATATGTGTGTATATATATATATATATATATATATATATATATATATATATATATATATGTCTGTGCAGTTATTTTTGCTTAGTAGAAGTGAGGGATTAGTGTAATGGCTAGCTTGGTGGGGATTCTGACCTCTGTTGTGTTGTTAACCCTTTTCCTCCTTTGTATAAGATTGTTGGCTGTAAGCAGTGCTTTTTTTGTGGAAAGAACATTAGTCCATCTGTTTTCAGTGATCTCAACATCTCAGTGGTCATATAGATGCCTCAGCCTATTAGTAAAAGGGCTTATTACCAGTTTCTTCAGGGGCTCAAACCCCCTCAAAGTTTTCAATCAGTTCCTTGGATTTCAAAAATAAAATGAATGAATGAAGGCGGACATGGCTAGAAGGATTTTGGATCCAACCTTATTGGATCTGAAGTCCCTAGGGCGTCCACCAGATCCCAAGTTCTCCTCTGATCCGAAAGGGTCTGCACCTATGGTGATCTTCCCCTGCCCTGTTGCTTCTTTACCGGATCCTAAGCCTCCGGATTTGACAGATAAAACCAGAAAGGCTTTGGATCCAATCAACTTGGATCCAAAGCCTCCAGGGCCTCCTTCAGATCCTAAGTCCCCCCCCTAGGATCCAAATGATTCTGCTGTTAACTATTCATCAGATCTTAAGCCTTCTGATGCGATAGACAGAAATCTTACTCCATAGAGAACTAGAAAGGTTTCGAAAACCTTTAGAGCCTTCTTTGGGTCCTAATCCTTCTCGGATCTGACAGATTCGGCTCCTATGGTGACCTGTCCCTTACCTTCTACATCTTCCTTGGACTCTAAGCCTTGGATCCAATAGACAGAAGTCATGCTACAGAGTATGCTCTCAGCTCTTCCTTCTAATGCATGTGGATAGGAAAATATGGAGTCTTCTTAGGACTCCAATCCAAATGGCGGTCTTACCAGCCCCACCCTCCCATGGGTCCATGAGTGTGTCCACTAAGGTTTTTTTTGTCTGTCCTACAATACAAGATCCTAAGATCTTTGACTCCAATGTCCCTGTTTGGGTTTATTCCACTTCCCTCACCATAGTCTGGGATGCTGGTCTGAGGGATTTGGTTCAGCCCCAGCCTTGTTGGATCCGTCCTTCTCTATCGGAGCCTTGGCCATGGAGTCCTTCTTTCCCTGTAGTTTGGATCCAAGGGACTTCAGCCCCGAGGGAGGGGGAGAGTTTCCCCAGGTCTGTTAGCTTTTTTCAATTTAATTACAAGGGCCTTCTTGATGCTTAGAGGATCTTCCTCTTCTATCAGACTCTATCCACATGTTCCACCAGGGGTCGCCACACAGTTTTCTGAGAGGAATTTCCCCTATCTCCCAGTGTCTCTGCTTAGGACCATGTGAAAGAAACCCCTTGGAATACAACATGTAAGACGAGACACTGAGACTCCCCTTTGGAGTCTCTTATAGAAGAGGAGATGAATTCCCTAGATTTCCACCTGATGACGTTTCCTTTCACAAGACCCCAGTGGATGAATCTCCAGTTGATGATACAGTGATGGTTAAAGCCTTTAAGAAGGAAATAGGTGACAAAAGCTCCTCTGTCCATTGATTGAATGGCTTTTGGATAGTGAGTGTTCACCTTATCTCCTTTTTGCACTGTGGTCGTTAACTGCTCAATCTCATTACTAGACTACAGAGAGTCGTGATGAGGAACCTTTCAATACTCTCCCAGACTCTTTGTCTGCAGAGGGTCTCAATAAGACTTCTTTGCAACTGGTCACTCATCTGCCCTTTTCCAATGACGCTACTCTCCCATGCAGGCCTCTTGAGCAACCGGTTCACGCATGGCGATTGGGAGACATGCATAATTATGACTGTGCGATTTTGTGGAACTTTTCAGGACGTCCTTTATCAATGCTTCTCCTTGATGGCTGTTCACTGCTCAGGCCATTAGCTAAAGATATGCTTACTATAAGCAAACAAAAGGGGAAACGCTTTGTCTGCTGTATGTATTAAGATTTCCACTCCTCAATGGCTTCTTTTCTAGAAACATACAAGCGGTTAGAAGATTGTTCCAAAAATCTCAGAATCTTTCAAAGGAAACATGCAGGAAACTTCCTCCAGAGACAGAGGAGGAAATCTCAACACAGACGTAGCCCTGGGGACAGCAGTGGACCACAGAGTTAGAGCTTCAAGGATTCCTTCTCTGATAGGCCATATCATCGCTCCTGAAGCATTGCCTGACTACCACATTTAGGGACAGTCGGGTTGTTTCTCTTTGCACCTAGACGGTTGGTCAGATATCACAAAGAAATTCATGGGTGCTACATCATATCCAGAGATTACTACATCCCTTTCCCCTTCTCCCCTGGCTGAGAGAAGAAACTTCCTGATATTCCATCTAGTCAGAAGGAAGATACAGCTCAAGAAATACAAAGTATCTTCAAAAACTGCTTCAAAATGAGTCATCCAAGAGACATCTTCTGAGCAGACAGGCTGTAGAACTTGCTCTTGCTTCATTTTAGTGCCAAAGTAAAACAGGGGAGATAGATCCGTCCTAGTTTTAAGCAATCTAAGATATATAAAAGGAAAACTTCTGAATATTCATGCTTCAGTCTTTTTTTGCCTCTTCCATGCAAGGACGTTTGGATGTGCTCTGTAGATCTCCAGGACGCATGCCTACATGTAAAAAAAAGACAGACAATTCAGGAAACATTTATTCTTTTGGCTGGGAGTCATTCAGTACCATTTCAGAGTGTTCCCGTTTCAGGTCAGCACAGCCCCCAGGGCTTTTTCCATTTGCATGGCAGTCATTGCAGCTCAGTTGAGTCTCCAAGGATTCCAGTGCTCCCATATCTTGGCCACTGGCTCCTTTCTGTCCATTTAACTATCAACTCCTACAAGCCAGGGACTGCTTGCACCCAGTCTCCACTAACTTAGACATCGCCATAAGCCATGCCATGTCACATTTAGACCTTGGAATTTATGAGGACTCTCAGGTTGCTTCCTTACTTTTCCATTACCTCATATCCTTGAGGCATTTAGTATGGGCTATTTCTTCCACCCGTCACCTTCATCTACACTCATTGTCATCTGCCATACGTCTAGTCCCTTTAGCCTGATTCTTTATGCGAATCCTTCAATGGACATTGGTAGTACAGTGGTCCATACGCTACCAGTCATGTCATTTCCCATAAATCTCACTCCTATCTGCAAATGCCTTATTCGCTGGTGGACTCTGTCCCATGGTCTGTTCCTGGACATGCCTTTTTACTCTGCCTTCAATGATCACAATAAACACATACGTTTCCCAACTTGGAGCAAGGGTATTATTTGCAAAGATGGTCTGAGGCATGTTGTTCTCTCTGAAGACCAAATTGCATATTAATATCCTAGAGATGTGACCTGTACTATCATGTTACAAACATTTCAGCACATTTCCTGTCTGGAATGTTTGCAGTCCAACATGTCAGTAGACTGGTATTTCAAGAAACAGGAGGAACTAAATTTTCTCCACTGTACAGAGAAGCTATGAGGGTCCGTGAATAGGCGATCACTTCAGACTGCCTTCCCGTTGCAAAATACCTCCTGGGGAAAATCCAGCACACTAGCAGACAGGCTTAGCAGATCCACTCTCGTCTCTCATAAATGATTTCTCAATCAGTCAGTAGTGAATATGATTTCAGCTGCTAGGGTCAATCTTGCTGCACTATGTTCACTTCATTCCTCAACGACAAATGCAACAAGTATTTTGTTCTGACCTAAACCCCCCCCCCCCCCCGGGGGGGATCCCCAAGACATGTTCTAATCCACAATTAGATCCAGGGTCTCCTGTATGATCACCTTTCTCCTACTGATCCCTGTGCTCTTGCAGAAAGCAAGCAGGTTAAAAACTCTATCAACCCCTTCTGGTTTTGACTTATATAGTTTACCTTTTCTATAGTCTCTCTTAAGATACACTCCTTGGTTACTGGAGCTCATTCAGTTTCTCCTGTCTCATCCATCGGGATCGCAACATCCCAAACTTATCGCACTCAAATTATCTATATGGTTTCTCCCATTCCAATAGTTCTCAGAAGGTTCAGCCTTGCTTTCCTGGTGCATGAGCCTACTGTAACATCCCAGAAGGCTTATACTAACAAAATATGCAGGGGGCAACTGGAAAAGTTTTCTTTCTGAGCTTCTGAACAGACTATTAACCCCTTTTTCATCACTTACATCCTCCTTTTAACAACTTTTAAAGAGGAGACAAGTTTTTTCTTTACTATTAAGATTCATTTGGCAGCATTTGTCCACCTCCCATACTGGAATCAGATTTTCATCTGGATTATATAATTATGTAAAGCCTTTATTAAGGAAGTCTTCTCCTCAGACCCTCAGTTAAGGACTTCTCTACTCCTGGCACGTTTCTATAGTTCTTCAGGGTTTCACTCAGAAACCCTTGGTACTGGTAAGTGAATATAATATGTAGTTTTTTATTTGGGAATCCATCTTCTTCATAACTGTTACTTCAGCTAAACAAATTTCTGAGCTTCAAACCCTATCAGTTAAGCCTCCTTACATTATTACTCATAGGGACATGGTGTCTCTACAGTACAGCCCTTCCTTTCTCCCTGTGGTGGCGATGGAAATTAACATCAACCAATCTGTACAATTGCCAGTTTTTATTTCCAAAATTTGCAAACAAGGTAGACTACTTGCTTCACCTGTTAATGTACACAGAAAGTTACGTTTTTACCTTTACAGGATGGAACAGTTTAGGAAGCCCGATCAACTCTTTGTATCCCTTTTCCTGAATCGTCTGGGTCAGGCTGTATGTAAAGCTGCACCAGCCAAATGGATTTCTGTTTGCATGCATCTCATTGGTTTATTCTCAGAAGGGACTAGATTTATCTCAAACCCCTTGAGCTCACTCTACTCATTTCTCTTTTCGTCAGGGGATTTCATTGACCATATTTGTGCTGCAATCACATGGTCAAAGACTTATGCCTTGTTGCACATTATAATTTGGACATTGTTTCCAAAAGTAGAACAACTTCTGGTTTGATAAATTTCTGGCATGTCCTTTTGTGAGGGCCTCCCTAGTGTTATGTTCATAGGTTCATAGGTTGGTACTAGGCTATTGGCCCTAGGGCCTATACAAGCCTAGCTATAACAATTCCCTGGCTATTTCTTCCCACAGTATTTACTTCCCTGGACCCCTGTCTAGCAGGGCGACTGATGTGCTCCTCATGGTGAATTTCGTATCTCCCATCCAATCATCAAGGTTCCTTTTGAAGAGGGCCAAAGAGGCGCTCTGCTTGATGTGTATGGGCAGTCTATTCCAGAGTCTGGGGAGTCTCTGGGTCAGGAACCTGTCCCTCCAGCATGTTTAGTTCATTGTGATGACAAGGTTTAGATCCCTGGAGCGTGCGTCTCTGAGGGATTGGGATTTCTTTAAGTGTAGCATGTCCAACAGCTCTGGGTTTGACATGGCCGTGTATGTTAAGCAGAGAATGCCTCTGATGTAGTTGGGGATTCTGCCCCATTCATGAGGAAGAATGAAAACAACATCAGATTTAGGACTTATGTACTTACCATAACTTGGCATTTGTGTTGTCCATTTTCATTCTTCCTCACATTCCATCCAGTCCATCCCCCCAACTTGTCTTTTCTAGAAGTACATGTAGGACTATATGGGATATTTCTGTTCCAAGGTTTGAATCTTAATCACTTGTTATATCTATTGCTGTCTCTATATTAAATTAGGAGATTAAGCAGCAAACTCGATCTGAGGTGTCTTATGTCAGAACAGAACATTATGGGTAGAGGGAGGAACTCGAGATTGGGATCAGAAGTCTTGTGAAGCCAAGTCGGATCTGAGGATCGGACCTGAACCCCATTCTTGAGGAAGAATGAAAATAGACAACACAGATGCCAAGTTATGATAAGTGCATAACTCTTAACACAGGTCAGGGATATTTTTATCAACCAGAAGAGAAGTTGTGGATAGCAATTAATAAATAGTTGAAGAATTTTAACTGGGAGGGGAAGAGGGAAAGAGGCAAGCGGGATAAGTTGCTCCTTCCAATAGGACAAGGTGGTGTGGGATTACCTGATTTAAAGGGACATTTCACAGTTATACAGTTAAGGCTCTCATACATAACACAAGCAGAAAGCTATAATTCAAAGTGGAAGGAGATGTTGATGAAACAAGGAAAGACTGGGATTTTGGATGGAGACCTGTATGGAGAATAACAATAACAATATGGAATATTATGTTCATAAAGTAGCAGAAAGTATTCTAGGAATTAAGCCAACACAGGAATGGAGAAAGAAGATTCTGACGATAGTGGTGACTGCAGTTAGGGGTACAGGGAATAGGCAAGAGGGGGTAGAATTTAAAAAAACTGGTAAAGGAATCAAGGTATTGGGAACAAATAATTACAGATGGTAAGGTAATGAAATGGAATAGGAATATGCCAATACTTCACTTAGACTGCATGCTTGAGATTGCCTTTCTTATCAAGAATTGATATCAGAGTATAGGCAAAGTGAAAAAAGTAGGGAGATCTGAAGCAAAAGACCATCACTGGTCGATCTTTTAGTAGAATCTTAACCAGAAGCTAATGTTAAAAAGGGATCATTAGTAGGGTATATAAAATATTGCATGATAACTCTAGGAATCAGTCATAGGAGATTATAAACAATTGGGAAGAGAGATTGGATAAGCAATTCACAAAGAAACAAGGGAGGATGTATGTATATTGGATATAAAAAGTGTACACACCCCTGTGAAAATGCCAGGTTTTTGCGATATAAAAAAATGAGACTACAATAAATCATTTCAAAACTTTTCCCACCTTTAATGTGACCTATAACCTGTACAATTAAATTGGAAAACAAACAAATCTGTTGGGGGAAAAAATATAAAAAATAAAAAATGTACAATATGCTGGTTGCATAAGTGTGCACACCCTTAAACTAATACTTTGTTGTGTGTGCACACCCTTAAACTAATACTTTGTTGAAGCACCTTTTGATTTAATTCCATCATTCATTCTTCTTGGGTACACACCTGCCATCAATTAAAGAGACTCTGGTTAACACCAAATAAAGTTCAGTTATCCTAGTAGGATTTTCCTGACATTTGCTCAGTTGTCTGCTACAGCAAAAGCCATGGTTCGCAGAGAGCTTACAAAGCATCAAAGGGATCTCATTGTTGTAAGGTATCAGTCAGGAGAAGGGTACAAAAAAATTTCCACAGCATTGGATATACCATGGAACACAATGAAGACGGTCATCCAAAAGTGGAGAAAATATGTGACAACAGTGACGTTGCAAAGAACTGGACATCCCTCCAAAATAAATGAAAAGACAAGATGACAATTGGTCAGGGAGGCTGTCAAGAGACCTACAGCAACACTGAAGGAGCTGCAGGAATTTCTGGCAAGTACTGGTTGTGTACTACATGTGACAACAATCTCCCATATTCTCCATATATCTGGACTATGGGGTAGGGTTACAAGACAGAAGCCTTTTCTTCACAGAAAAACATTCAGGCCTGGCTAAAATTTGCAAAACAATACATCAAGTCTCCCAAAAGCATGTGGGAAAATGTGTTATGGTCTGATGAGACCAAAGTTGAACTTTTTGGCCACAATTCCAAAAGGTACGTTTGGCTCAAAAATAACACTTTGCATCACCAAAAAAACACCATCCCCACGGTGAAGCATGGTGGTGGTAGTATCATGCTTAGGGGTTGGCTTTCTTTAGCTGGAACTGGGGCTTTAGTCAAGGTGGAGGGAATTATGAACAGTTCCAAATACCAATCACTTTTGGCCCAAAACCTTCAGGTACCTGCTAGAAAGCTGAAGATGAAGAGAATTTCACCTTTCAGTACGACAATGACCCTAAGCATACATCCAACAAAATAATGCTTTCACCAGAAGAAAATTAAAGTTTTGGACTGGCCTAGCCAGAGCCCAGACCTAAATCCAATAGAAAATCTGTGGGGTGACATGAAGAGGGCTTTGTACAAGAGATGTCCTCGCAATCTGACAGATTTGGAGTGCTTTTGCAAGGAAGAGTGGGCAAATATTGCCAAGTCAAAATCTGACATGCTGATAGAATCCTACCCAAGAAGACTGAATGCTGTAATTAAATCAAAAGGTGCTTCAACAAAGTATTAGTTTAAGGGTGTGTGCACTTATGCAACCAGCTTATTGTACGTTTTTTTATTTTTTATATGTTTTCCCCTAACAGATTTGTTTGTTTTTCAATTGAACTGTACAGGTTATAGGTCACATTAAAGGTGGTAAAAGTTTTGAAATGATCTGTTGTGGTCTCATTTTTTTATATCACAAAAACCTGGCATTTTAACAGGGGTGTGTACACTCTTTATATCCACTGTATGTCTACCAAATAAGCAACAAAGTTTACAAATGCTAATAAAGGATTTTCTACTAAAACAGGAACTGAGTACTGTCTGCATCATTTATCCAAAGGACTACCTAACTTATACCAACAGGAACTGCAGGCTGATTATTCCACTTCCAACAGGGATGGCGAACGGACCTAATACTGGGACAAGCATCACCCCAGGCCCAGGAAGAAAGCTAACACCTTGGGATGACAGTACTCTCAACCCAAAGCTTCTTCTCATCTAGGAGCTCCTCATCTAAGAAAAGCAAGTGGTTTTAGAGTTTTTTTATGTCCTCAGTTACTCCCCCAAGTACTGAGGTTATCCACTTGCTGCCACTCAGGCCTAGTCAGGGCTAGTTCACGATTAACTGTAATACAGAATCGGAATTGCCTAGACATAATAAAGCCTTGCTGTGTTTAAGTCTGGTAGCTGCCAAAAATGCAATTACTAGAAAATGGAAATCAAAGTCTAAACCACCTGTACTAGAAGTAGTGAATATAGTTGCAGAGATAAAAGAACTGGAAGTGGGATCTTGAGAAAAAGTTAGGAGCAAATTACATAGAAAAAAAAGAGAATTTTGGGAATAATACACGAAGAAAAATGTTTTGGAGGAGGAGTGAGGTTTAAGGGAAGGCAGGAATTGAATGAGCTATGTAATGTTTGACTAACAATGACTATATATTTTATAAGTGACAAATATCATTTGCAACTGAAAAATATGTCAATATGGTTTGTTTTCATTTATATAAATGTATAATTGTCTATGTCATAAATGATAATTCAGTAAAGACGTTTCTTGTTAAAAAATAACAAATAGTGACACAGGAAACCTCCAGATATTAGACCTAACCGAGTTTGGTTTAGCCAAGGCCAGGTCATGCCTACCCAACCTGATGGACTTCTTTGAAAAGGTCACCAAAGCAATGGATGAGGCCAAAAGAGTTCACATGGCCTAACTTGACCTGGCCAAGGCATTTGGCACAATATCCCACTCAGGAATTGATGATATATTCAAGAGTTTAGGTATAATCTCTTATGTCACCAGGTGGATAGCCAGCTGGCTCACAGACAGGACCCAGGAAGCTAGAACTGGAGATTCTACCTTTTCAGAAGAGGCCCATCACCAGTGCAGTCCATCAGGGATTGGTGCTGAAACTGCTTCTTTTTGGCATCTATTGCTCTCAAGTCAAGGCCAACACTAAGGACCTCTGGCTAACCATATTTGCAAATGATTGTAAATTAAGAGCAGTCATGGAATCCCCAATCGACACTAAATTTCTCCAAAAAGGGCTGACACAGAGAAATAAACTAGTGTCATAGTCATGGTCTAAAATTAAATGCCAAAAAATGCATAATAGTATCCTTCAGGAAGTCAGCCACCCCTTGAACTACCCTATTGACAACACACTCTGAAGAGTCAACCCATTAGTCAGGGACATGGGGACACACATAAGCAGTAATCTATCCTTCGACCTTTATGTGTCTATTGTAGTAAGGAAAATATTCTATGTAGTAAAACTTACGAACAAAGGTATGGCATCTAGGTCCAAGGAGATCATAGTTGTACTGTATTCAGCACTCAATAGAACTGTCATTGAGTACAATGCCTCAATGTATGTACCTAACCAGGCACATCCAACAAGTGGAACGTACATAGAGGTTCCTCACTAAAAGAATACACAGCATAAATAACACATCCCGTGTAGGTTGTCTCAAAGCCCTATCCCTATAATCTGTCTCCTACAAACTGTTGAAGAGAGATGTATGTCTGGCATACAAAGCATCATCAAATCCCACTCTGATGGACCTCATGCATATCTGCAAAACAAACAGCACCAGAATTGCCCATTCTAAAGAATTAAACCTTGTCTGTGATATAAACAGGATCTGCTGGAGAGACAGGTATATATCCCGGAAACTACCCCTTCTCTGGAATTGGCTCCCCATTCATGTGAAACAGAGCTTCTCCCTAACCCAGTTCAAGGTTAACTTAGACAGCTGGATGGGGAACCAGAAGTTCACCCCTAGGTTGACATCTGTGTCTTTAATAGACACAGGCAGCCTGTAAATATTTCATCTCCTTGACCTATGCGTGTGAATGTTTCATCTGCCAAGTCCCTGCTTACACTAATAAGGGTACCAGAACTTGTTATAGATTTGGGGTGTATGGCTAGGCTTAAAAAGGGCCCAGTGGTCATTAATCTAGTACAGATCTATGAATCTATGAACACGTTTACAGAGAGCAACTAATGATTTAAGACAAAATTTTAAAAAAAATGTTGTATCAAAATAAAGCAGTACAGATTCTGGATACTGCTTTATTGCTCAACAATCTGCTGCTTCCTGAACTAGAAGTAACAACACCACATCAGAATGAGAAAAAAGTCATGTAGTTTGGCCTGATGATGTTATGACACTACCTAAGCTTCTCAGACTAAGAACTAAGAAACCTAAACCATTAGTTCACCCAGCAGCACATTCACCCTCACCCCACACTCCTATAGCCAGTACACATACTGTAAGAGTCACAAGTGTGCAGACATCAGGTCTTTAAGGCTTATAGAGACTGCATCCATGTACTGTTGTCAGGAATATGGACAGCACCCTCACCAAGCTACAAAAGAATAGGGTGATGATCAGCTGTCTTTTGAGAGTCAAGGTATAAGGCATAACAAGGGCTATTAAAGCCCTCCATCTTGGCAAATATAATTATGACACAGTAGTAATCCACATGGGGTGAATGAGCTCAGGCACTCTACCCACAGGGACACATAGAAGGATTAGTTGCTTTTTACAGTCTGCTTCTTTTGTTCCTTCTATTCTGTCTTTGTTTAGGGGAATGACTTAAGATCTTTCTGGTATGATTTTGTGCACCTGTATCATGTCCTATTCTCTTTTCTTAGCTCTTGTGAAACAAGCTTCTGTTATCTCTGGTTATACCTGATTCTTGCACCTTGTACATTATGCTGGTAGCTTTGCAGTCTGATTGATGTAATCACTGTCTGCAAGACCTGTAACCTGAGAGCATTTTACGTTCATCATATTGATCACTGCTGCAGTAGACTTAGCTGTATGGTTTATATCCTGCCAAGAATATAACAGCCATCCAGCTCCCAAAGGTTCAGAGCAGCTTCCATGCAATCAAACTATCAGGCAGCTTGAGCTGACCTATTTAAGACATGTTTGCGCACCAAGCCCTTTAGAGCTTTACTGTCACCAAAGAGTATGTACCTCTGAAGCTTTTGAGGATTGGTGGTCGGCTTGTTCTATTCCTTTGGTGAGCAGGTATGTTCCATTTGGGGAAAAAAATCTTTCTTTTAATAATTTGGTTTGTTTTTATACTTTCCTCTTCAGGAAAGGTATTTTAGAGCTAGGAATTTGTGTTTTAACAGACTGTCATGAGACGGTACTTTACTTTTAAATGGTAGTGCCCTTTTTTCCTGTCAGCTGTTTATAGTAAATGGAAAACAGAACTGTAGATTCAGTTCAGGTTTAATAAATCCAATAAAATGTGATAAACCAGTAGCAAATACAAGATAAAAACAGTGACAGTACACACAAGAAATATGGTTGAGCGCGCTTTCACCTAGTAAAGTACCAGGCTTCCTCAGAACAAAAAATCAAGTCCATTACTTCCCTTAAATACTTGGTTAGAACCAATTAACATCAGCAAATCAATTGAAATAAGAAAAATAATCATTAACCCTGTGTAACCCACTGAATTAAATAGGAAAAAAAGGAAATCTTACCCTCTCATAAACCATTAAAATCTCATTCATAAAATACACACAATTACATGTAAAAATGTTGTAAATATAGAATGTAAAAAATAAATCAATAAATATGCAGAAGAAACATATGCAACTATTGATAATTCTTAACCTCTATAATCCACCTAAAAACATGCAAGTAAAACAGAACAAGCAAGATTAAATTCATGGCAGCAACAACTTAATGTAACAAATCAGTACATCTATTTTAGTTTAGCTGCCCTGATTTTTAATACACTATTGATACTAATACAGTCGTTAAGTCCAGGAGTTCTGCCCGTATCCAGCTTGAGCTGCCAGAACAGTTCCCTGTATTCCAACCTGGACTCCCAACACCTGCCTCGGGGATCAACTAAAACTTGTTCCAACATAAAAAACTTCATTTTCATCCCCTTACAGGACAAGAAATGCCTAAAAAAAGCATTTGATTCCTTTCCCTTGGATACCTCGTACATATGCTCATACACCCTTCTCCTTAGTGGTCTCTCAGTTTTCCCAATATAAAAACTCTGGCAGATTTCACAGATCCCGATATATATCACCCCTTTAGTTCCACAATTGTAATACCTAGAAGCCTTAATTCTATATCTCCTAGATGGAATGAATATCTCCCTCTTGTCAAGAATAAAACAACATTGTTGACAAGCCCCACATTTGTGGGTACCACATCTCAATCCATTACCTATCCGTGCTATAAAATCCGTCTTTTCAAATAGCTCCTTCAAATTAGTGTCCCTCCTCCTAACAAAGGTGGGGTGGTTCGGGAGATATAAGCTGGTATCCTCATTGACCATTAATATAGGTAAATATTTCCTTATAGTGTCCTCCACCTGTGTTGATGTACTTGAAAAAGTGTGAATAAAGGCCCCCTTATGTTTATGCTCCACATCGTCTACTTTCTCAAAACCATTAATTCCAGTACCTAACAAAGGAAAAAATTTTTGGTCCCTATTCTCAATTACCTCATTGGCTAGACAGTCAATCAGTTGTTTAGGGTATCCTCTTTCAAGAAATAGTGAAGTCAAAGTCATGATCTCCTCTAAGAATTCTGAGTTCACACTGGTCATTCTAGAAGCCCTAATCATTTGACCCTTCACTATACCTTTCTTTTGGTAATAAGGGTGTCTGCTTTCAAAGTGCAAACATGAATTTGAGAATGAGGACTTTCTGTACAATTTGGACTGAAAACAGTTATTAGTACTGTCTTTATAAAGTGTGATGTCCAGATAATTAATACTAGAATCACTAATAGTGTGTGTGAAAGCTAACAATTCCGTTGAGTGATTAACGTGTCATAAACTCATCGAATTTATCCTTGGGGCCATCCCATAATAGACAGATATCATCCAAATATCGGGTGTAAAACCTCTGCCAATCAGTGTTAAGAACAAACCTCTGCTCCCAATAATATAACACACAATTTGCCTACAGGGGGGCACAAGCTGCTCCCCATAGCAACACCCTTTCTTGGCTGGTAAAACTCCCCATTGAAATGTATAAAATTGTTCCTAAGGATGGTGTCCATGAAATCCAGAATCAAGTTAATAGTATTTCCATCTAAACCAGATTCTGTCAATAAAATTTCCCCAAGCCACTCTAGTCCCACATCGTGCGGGATGCTGGGAAATAGTTTGGCCTCAATCTAAACCAGATTCTGTCAATAAAATTTCCCCAAGCCACTCCAGTCCCACATCGTGCGGAATGCTGGGAAATAGTTCAACCTTCTGGTTTGAATTGAGATGTGGTACCCACAAATGTGGGGCTTGTCAACAATGTTGTTTTATTCTTGACAAGAGCGAGATATACATTCCATCTAGGAGATATAGAATTAAGGCTTCTAGGTATTACAACTGTGGAACTAAAGGGGTGGTATATATCGGGATCTGTGAAATCTGCCAGAGTTTTTATATTGGTAATACTGAGAGACCACTAAGAAGAAGGGTGTATGAGCATATGTACGAGGTATCCAAGAGAAAGGAATATAATGCTTTTTTTAGGCATTCCTTGTCCTGTAAGGGGATGAAAATTAATTTTTTTGTGTTGGAACAAGTTATAGTTGACCCCCGAGGCGGGTGTTGGGAGTCCAGGTTGGAATACAGGGAACTGTTCTGGCAGCTCAAGTTGGATGTGGGCAGAACTCCTGGACGTAACGACTGTATTAGTATCAATAGTGTATTAAAACTCAGGACAGCTAAAGTATAATAGATGTATTGGTTTGTTACATTAAGTTGTTGCTGCCATGAATTTAATCTTGCTTGCTCTGTTTTATTTGCATATATTTTAGGTGGATTACAGAGGGTAAGAATTATCAATAGTTGCATATGTTTCTTCTGCATATTTATTTATTTATTTTTTACATTCTATATTTACAACAATTTTACATGTAATTGTGTGTATTTTATGAATGAGATTTTAATGGTTTATGAGAGGGTATGATTTCCTTTTTTTCCTATTTGATTCAGTGGGTTACACAGAGTTAATGATTTTTTTTCTTATTTCAGTTGATTCACTGATGTTAATTGGTTCTAACCAAGTATTTAAGGGAAGTAACAGACTTGATTTTTTTGTTCAGAGGAAGCCTAGTACTTTACTAGGTGAAAGCGCGCTCAACTATATTTCTTGTGTGTACTGTCACTGTTTTTATCGTGTATTTGTTACTGGTTTATCACATTTTATTGGATTTATTAAACTTGAACTGAATCTACAGTCCTGTTTGCCTGGGATTTGTGCTGTTTGGTCATTTGTTCTGGTTTCCGTCTTGCTTTATAGTAAATGGAAACCATTTTTTTTTCTGTGGAGAAATTGTGTTTGTTTCACTTTGTAGGGCTAGCAAAGTGATTTAAAGTGCTTTTTTCTGTGTTTGAGGAAAAAAAGAGACTTTTAATGATACTTTATCAGCATGTGCTACTTGTTTTCCCCAGGAAAGAGGCACTATTTTTGCCTTGACCGTGGAGCAATCTGTCAGTCCCATGGTCGGTCCTCCGTCCAGCCACAAAATAAATAAGCAAATAGTCTTTACCATCACAGCAGGCTAGCAGTTTACCTCAGATGCATGTAGGTGACTAAACTGTGGCCATTATTTGTGCCTCAGTCTACACATCTTTAAACCCCAGATCCTTCTGGTGTAGCACCTACAATAACTATGGACCAGAGGATTGCAGTATCCTCTGCAGCTGTTGTGGTCCTCTCAGTGGGCAGTGGAGAGACACTCTCTGTCAGTGCTGAGATTGGGAACAGGGAAAGCTTCCCTGTTTTTTCAGAATGTTGTGCCCATCCCTGGGGAAGTTACAGTTACTGCCATTAAAACTCTGTTGGTTCCATTTTTCCTGTCAAAAAGAAACAGAAAATTAAACATATATCTACTCCTCCTCAAATTTCTTTAGACAGGAGTAGTTCACTGAGTCTGGCTCAGGGTTTAATTAGGATAGTGATCCTTCTTGTAAAGCAGTTTCTGTAAAAGAAAGAGAGATACCTCCTTTTCTGAAGTGATTCAAGATTCTGAAACTGGATAGGAGAGTGAAGGGATGAATACTGGGGTTTCTACTCAAATTTCTTTCTCTGAGACTATTTCTATAATGTGCCAGTGTTTTCAGTGGGAGAACATTGAGGTTTCTCAGTCCCAAGCAGGGTTTCCAGATTTCCGACTGGCCAGGTAGGGACAAAGTAAAAAAAAAAAAAAGGTCTTTCACTGTAAGTGAAGACTAAAAAAAAGGTCTTCCACGTCTTTAATGTGGAACTCTGCAGAAGTAGCTCTGTGTTTATTTTTTATTTGATTGGGTCAATCAAAAATAAATAAACACAGAGCTACTTCTGTTTAATGCGAAACATCGCAGTTCCGCATTACACAGAAGTAGCTCTGTTTTGCGATTTTTTGCGGAACTTCCGCATTAAACACAAGAAGCTCCGTGTTTAGCGATTTTTGATTGGCCTGTATGCTGGTATACGGGCCAATCAAAAAAAAAAAAAAAAACAAAGCAGAGGCTGCCCGGGATTTAAACCAGCAGGGCGGGACTCGGGATCAGGCTGCTGATCTCGGGACAGTCCCGCCCAAATAGGGACGTCTGGCAACCCTGGTCCCAAGAAAATACTATGAGCTCTTACAGAAGGAGTTTTCAGAACTTGCATCCATTCTTCCAGATCTGTCAGCTTTGGAGGATGTGTGTGCAGTTTTTCCTAAAAGTCATCCAGCTGCCCCTAAAAAAGGCAGATAGGATGTATAAAGTTCCACAGTCTTTTAAATTTATATGCAATATTCCCAAACCTGACTCAGCAGCTATGGCTTAAGTTGATCCCACTGCTGCCAAGTAGTTAGTTAATTGCAGTCTTAATTTTTCTGATAAAGATGGGGAAATTATTGATAGATGATTGTCAGAATTTTGAATTGTCAGGCTCATATGTTAAAGTTTTTTCTGACAAGTTGTGAAAGAACGAGGAATATTTTATTTGTAGTTTCTTTTTGTGAGGAAAGATCTGCTTTAAATAACTCCTCCTTTGCAGAGTGTGTGTGTGTGTGTGTGTGTGTGTGTGTGTGTGTGTGTGTGTGTGTGTGTGTGTGTGTGTGTGTGTGTGTGTGTCTGAGAGTGTCTGTGTGACTCTGTTGATACTTCTTCCAGGGTGATGGCCACTGCTACTGTTTGGAAGGGGTTTGCGTGGCTGTATTCTCAGTACCTCCCAGATGATGTTAAAAATGAGATTTTAAATTCTCCCTAGGATTATAGCTTTAGTGTTTGGCCCATATGCTGCAGAGGTGATGAAGAAGTGTGATGAAAAGGATTAGTTGATCTAGGGACAAGATTTTTCACCCTTTCTTTCCAAAATTTTCCAAGTATTTTTTTTATGTCCTCATCCAGTTGTGGCAAAAGTCAGAAAAAACAGTCTCAACGAAACTTAGGTAAACAGACATTTAAGAAGAACTGACAAGGGAGTTCCAAAAAGAAGTTTTGAACTTCCCAAAACCAAGGACAGTCCAACAAGTTAAAATGACTATTCAAAAAACCTTGTAACCCTGTCCCTCCTTCCTTGACCTCTTCAGAAAGTCTGAATCTCCATTTTTGTCTTTGGGAGCTGATTGTTTCAGACAAATGGGTTTTGAAAATCATTCATCAGGATAACAGATGGCAGTGCAGTGAAATGTATCCTAACCAGGGGGATTCCTGATCCTTCAGATCAGACTTTTTTGTTTCTATCTGAACTTTATCACATACTGTCCCAAGACGTGGTAGAACCAGTTCCTTTTTCCCAAGTTGGGAAGGATTTTATTCAAGGATGTTCCTAGTGCCAAAGAAAGAAAATGCCTGGAGACCAGTTCTGGATCTTTACTTCCTAAACTGATTGTTATACTGCCCAAATTCAAAATTATGTCACTTCACAACCTGCTACCTCTTCTTCTTTTAAGTTTCCTGGTAACATTAGACTTAAAAGATATTTATCACCACATCCCTATTCATCCAGACTTCAGACATTTCTTAGTATTTCTTAGAATTTGTATTTCCGGATCACATTATCAGTTCTCTACTAACCCTTGGACTATCCACTGCACCAGGAGTGTTCACAAAGTGTCTAACTTCACTTATAGCTCATTGCTGACTTCATGCTATCCACATTTTTCCATTTTCAGATGTTTTACTTATATTTCCAGAGTCTTTTTCAAAGTGTCAGGAATCTCTCTGTTGGTTGAGAGATGTCTTACACAAGTGGAGATTCCAAGAGAACATTCAAAAGTCTTTCTTGACTCCCTCACACAGGATTGTGTTCCTGAGATGTCAACTAGGAACCTCATTTCAGAGCTTTTCTTTCACAGGAAAAATAGTTCCGTATTTAGATCTGTTCCTAAGGTTTTCCACTCAGACTTCAGTAACTGCTTGAGAATAACTCCGGATTTTGGGTCTCATGGCATCTATGATTCTCATGATACTCTGGCAAGATTCCACATGAGTAAGATACAGTGGCATGTGAAATCTGTTTGGTCCCAGCATCAACAACCTTTATCTTTCCAAATACCAGTGCTTGGGTTTGGCAGAAGAGAAATCTTTTGGAGGAAACAACATATAGCCTTAAATCCAATCTGTCCTTCTCCATCATGTGCCAAAGCAGTCAGTCACCACAAATGCTTCGGACTTTGCTTTGGGAGAAGTTTCAGGAGGTATAAAATTGCAGAGTGTGTGGGACATGAAGGACAGAAACAAGCACATAAATATCAAGAAAATGCTTGCCCTGATCAACACACTGAACTCTCTGAACCATCTTTGGTCCTTGGGACCTCTTCAAGTGGTTACAAACAATACCACAGTCATGTAGTACATCAACAAGCAAAGGGGACCAGGTCGTACCCCCCTTTGCAGACTGGCTATGTTAGGCTTTGGATATAGATTCATGGTACAGTCTAACTCTACAGACTTCCTACATTCCATCAGACCAAAATTGTGTGGCAGAGAAGCTGAGCAGGACCACAGCAGACCCTCACAAAAGTAAGCTAGATTTGATCCATCTGTGAAGAGTTCCTTAAATAGATCTCTTTCCCTCCTGTCTGAACAGTCAGCTGGCAAGATTCTGTTCCAGGATTCCATGTAAGAAAGTCTGGAAGACAAATGCCTCTTCCTTGGACAGGATTGTTTCTGTATGCTTTTTCCACCCTTTCCACCAATACTCAGGGTACGTCTGAAGATTCAGAAAGAATCCCCTGAGATCAGTGTGGTGATTTCCTTCTGACCCAGGCAACCGTGGTTCACCCTACTTTTGGAAATGGCCAGGGACAATTACCACAAGCTTCCTCACAGACTGGGTCTTCTCACACAAGAACAGGTGTGTTTGATACACCCTGACATCAGTCATCTTCAAATGACTGCCTGGATGATAGGGTCTTATTCCTTTTAGGCACCTATTTACTGACAACATGCAGCAGGTACTAATGGAAGCAAGAAAGCCTGTTACAAGAACATCATATATTAGTAAATTAAAAAGGTTTTCTAGTTGGTGCCAGTAACATAACCATCACCCATTCAGGGCTAGTTGTTCACTGGTTTTACAATGTTTGTGTGAGAAACATTCTTATGGTCTTTCTTTTTTCTTCTTATTCAAGGTACATTTTTAGGCCATTTCAGCATGTCTGCCCATAGATCATCACTCATACAATGCAGTCTCATGTCAAGATATTCTTTAAAGGGGGGTTTCATAAGAGGCCTCCAAGAAAACCAATGGCCTCTTCTTGGGATATTAATTTTGTGTTAGATAAGCTAACACTTGCTCCATGTGAAAGTACAGTTCTGTGAACTCTTACTATAACAGTAGATGTCCTTCTCTTCATTGTTACAGTATTCCTAACCTAAGGGATCTCCTACTAAGGATAACCCAACATCTGGCCAATATACCAAAGCCTTTAATATCTACAGGTGCCATATGTCACATGTATGCTTCTTGCCCAAGGCATAGGGCATAAAGGTGATGTATGGATGCACCCACTTCTGTACTGAAAAGCTCCAGGAGGAACATGTGCATCCAGAAGGAGAAAAAGGAGAGAGGAAGAGAGAAGAATCCCTTGACCAAGGAAAACAGACTAGAGGAAAGGGGACAAAGGGGAGGGCGTGAATACTGCAACATTGAAGAGGACATCTTCTGTTGTGGTAAGAGTTTGCACAACTGTACTGTGTCTTTCCATATCACCACTGCAGTATTTCTAAGGTAAGGGAGAGTACAAAGGCTCAAGAGGAAACTTGGGAGGAGGAAAGCACTGAAAACCCTTAAGAAACCCATGTAGGATAGCCCTGGCAAAGCCAGCTCTAGTCCTGGAAATAACATCCAGCATATAATGCTTAGTGAAGGTATGGACAGAAGACCAACTAGCAGCCTCAAGGATGGAATTAGTATCCAGCCCCTTGAAAAAAGCATCAGAAGAAGTAACAGCTGTGATACAGTGAGCCTCTACTGAAGAGGAAAGACATTTGCCATGAAAGGAATAAGTAAAACAAATGGCTTTAGATATCCAAGAACAGATGTTCTGCTTAGAAGCTAAATCCAAAGACTTGAGATGAAAAGAAACAAAAAGTTGCTCAGATTTGCAAATTACTTTAGTTTTATTCAAATAATATCGGAACTGTCTATGCAAGTGCAAGGTGTGGAGAACTTCTCACTGTCAAACTGCAGAGAAGAAAAAAAGTAAGACAAATGAATTGATTGATTAACAGACAACTCATTGACCACCTTGAGTATAAAAGAAGGATTAGCATGAAAAGACACCCTGTCCCTGTGAAAAAATAAGATAGGGGGAACAGACACAAGAGCCTGAAGTTTAGAAACCCTCTTGAATGAAGTAAGAGCCAGAAGAAGAACAGTCTTCCATGTACAATGTTGTAAGGAAGCTGAAGCAGCAGGCTCAAAAAGAACCTGAGTCAATTTTTCAAGAACAAAACTGAGGTCCTGGGAAGTCAGAATAGACTTCCTGGGAAGCCTAATATGAAGGGTGCATTTAAGAAACTGTTTGACCTCAAATTTAGAGGCCAGAAGAGGATTTGAGGGTAAACAAGCAGAAACTGCTGATAGGTGAGCTTCAACTGAAGAATATGCCAACCCAGCCTGGAGCAGATCACACAAATAAGACAGGACCAGAGAAACCTCTGCAGATAGAAGATCCTGATGGCGGGAGAGGCACCAGGCAGAAAATCTCTTCCATTTGGACAAATATGATTTCCTGGTAGTGAACTTCATGGACTTCTGCTGGACTTGAAGCACATCCTTAGAAAAAAAGATGCCTAAATGGGATAAGAACCCGATCACCCACAGCATCCGTTGAAGAATGTGAAAGTGAGGACGTTTAAGAGACCCCTTGTCTTGTGTGAGAAAGTCCACCTGGTGAGGTAACTTGTGGTGATTGCCCCTGGCCAAGTGAGAAAGAAGGGAGAATCAATACTGTCTGGGCCAAAAGGGAGTCACCAACAAGATTTTGGAAGAGTCCTGCCTAATCTTGTGCAAGACTGTCAGAAGCAGAGAAAGGGTAGGGAAGGCATACAGAAACATCCCCTTCCAAGAAAAAGACAGGATATCCACTTTCCAAGTCAAAGGACTTGGGACTTTGGAACAGAAAAGAGGAAGTTGTCTTTTCAGAGAGGAGGCAGAAAGATCTAGCTGAGAAATACACCACTGATGAACAATGTCCAGGAACTCATCTGTGTGAAGCATCCATTTGTGAGGTCGTGTATTGGACCTGCTCAAAGAGCCTGCCACTGGATTGTGTTTTGAGGGGATGTAGACAGCCTGAAGAGTCACTTGACAGCTAGATTCCAGACCTGAAGAGTATGCAAAGAGAGTAGGAACTTGTACCCCCTTGCTTGTTGACATACCACATCACTGAAGTATTATCTGTGAAAACTTTGAGGAGCCCGGGATGAAAGAGAGCATGAAAAATATGAATAGCTAGAAGCAGAGCCCTCATCTCCTTGATGATGATGTGGTCTGACTGCTGATGAAGAGGCTAGAGATCCTGAACCTTGAGAGAGACAGAGGAAGCTCTCCACCCCCTGTCCGAGGCATCTGTAAAGAGCTCTTGAGTAGAGACTGGAGTCTGGAAAAGAAGCCCTGGGTTGAGAGAAAGTTGATGAATCCATCACTGAAGCTCCAGCTTGAGACAGGGAAGGAAGGAAACTAAGAAGTCAATGGAGTGACAGTGTTGAATTCACACTGACTTAAAGTATCACTGAAGCTTTCTCATATGGAGCCTGGCCAGAGGCAGCATGGGAATGATGGAAGCCATAAACAGAAAGACCCTGAGAAAGTCCCTGGCTATGACTAAAACCAGAGGAAGAAGAGACTGGAAAAAGGCAATCAGATACAGGGCCTGGGAGACAGGCAGAGATGCCAGCATGGGGGTGGTCTGGAGCCTGCAACCAAGGAAAATGTGACTCTGAAAAAGACTCAAGACTGATTTTTGAAAGTTTATGGTGAATCTTAGACTCTGTAGCAGGGAAATAGTAAACTGGAGATCCTGAAGCAGAGCCTCAGGGATGAGGTTGGAATAAGCAGATCGTCCAGATAAGGAAATATCTGAACCCATGTCATCCTGCAAGAACCAATGACAGGAGCGAGGTATTTAGTGAATACCGTTGGGACAGTAGAGAGGCCAAAGGACAAAGGAAAGAACTGAAAATGCAAAGCAGAAGCAAACACAACATTTTCTTAAAAAATTAGATGGATGAGGATATGAAGGTAGGCATCCACGAGATCCAGGGAGACCAGAAAGGCCTGTGGAACAAGTGGAAATAAATCATGAAGGGACAACATCTGAAAGGAAGGGACCTCGAGAAAGGTATTGAGCTGAGAAAGGTTCAGAATTGGTCTTCAAGAGCCCTTCTTCCTGGAAACCAGAAACATTCTGGAATAAATCCCCTCCCTTCCTGGGCAGGGAGCACAGCCTGAATGGTGTTGGGTCAAAAGAGAATGAAACACCTCTGGAAAGAGAAGAAACTGTTCTTGTGGAGGTTAAGGGATACCCAGAAAGGGAGGAAGAGATTTCCAAATCATAAAATAGCCCTGGAGGATAATGGACAGAACCCAAGAGTCTGTTGTGATCCTTAACCGATTTGGAAGGGACAGGGAAACACAAATGGACAAGGGAACCTGGCTGAGGGAAACAATAAGCAATTTGTCAAATGGAACCTGGCTTGTACTAAAAAAGAAGTTTCTGAGAAATAGGGGTCTGTGTAGATTTAGCAGGAGGTACACGTCTAGAACCCTTTCCCCCCCTTGAGTGGAGTGTGAGACTGTCTGCAAACAAAAGAAGATTTGGAAGGGTAATTCCTCTGAAATTTTGGAATAGGAGAAGCAAAATATTTATTTATTTATTTAACATTTGTTTACTGAGAAAGTCCGACTTGGAATGAAGCCAATTTTCAGTCAAGACCCAGAGAGGAACGCTCCAGTCGTATGTCATTGTAATGTGGGAGGACCTGGAGCACCCAGAGGAAACCCAGACGAACGCACGGAGGACATGCAGAGTCAGCACAGAAGGTACTCCAGCTGAGAATTGAACCGGAGAACCTCTTTCTGTGAGGCGACAATGCTACCACTGCACCACTGTGCCATCCAGTGTTTCAATTCCTGCAATGCTTTGCGCTTATCCTGGAGAGATTTAAAAAGTTCAGTAACAGCAGTGCAGAAAAGATTTTTATTATCCAAAGAAGCATTCAATAATTTGGTCTTAACGTCATCAAGTAAAGCCTGAAGACAAAGCAAGAGTAATGCCTCTTAACAGAACCAAATGCAGCAGCCCTGGAAAAGGTAGCAGTTGCATCATAACTGACTCAATAGAGTGGCAGGCAACTTGGGAGGTAGAACCCAACAAGGAAAGGGCTGAAACCTTCCCCTCAGAAATAGGAAGATCAGAAATCATCTGAGAAACCTGAGAAAGGAGGGCTAAAACATAACTGGTCAGATGGGTCTACTAATTAATAGCCCTAAAAGACAGGGTGGCAGCAATATAGACCTTTTTGCCCTGCCTCTTCATGGCCCTGCTTTCCTTATCTGAAGGAAGCAGTTTAGTAGAGGGCAACAGTTTGGAAGTTTTGTCAGTGGAGGCAAACACCACAGAAGGATCAGCAAAAAGGCATTTATATAGAAATTTACAATCATCAGGCAGCTTGTAAAATCTGTTAGGTTTTTTAAGAGCTGGAGGCTGAGAATCAGGGGGCTACAGAAGCTGCTGAAAAGGTATTCAGGAAGGCAGCCTGAACTGGAGGAACAGCAGAAGGCTTAGGAGACTCCATCTGGATGAGCTCTTATTACCTGTAATGGATATCAGAAACCTGAGAACAATCCCACATAAAGAATTCCGCCATACAGGAAATAGCATCCCCAGAGCAGCGTTCCACTAAAGGGGAGTCTGGGCTGATAGAATCTTCTTCCTCTGAACCATAGTCCAATGAGGAAGGGATCTGAGAAGAGAAGACTAATGACTCTTCCCCCCTGATCCTCATTAGAGCGATTCTGCTCCCTAGGTCTCGTAAGATGAGTGGAAGACCAAGGAGTGGCAAACACAGAGACCCCTTGAGGAGGCTTTAAAGCCATTAAAATGTTAAATAACCCCTGAGTAAAATCTTGCCATTCTCACTGGGGATCTTTAACTGCAGGGGAAATATGCTTGGTTTTCTCTTTTTTTTGTCTGCAGGACATCCACATGAAAGACCCTGGGAGAATCAGACCCTTGTTGACACTCAGTAAGCATAGTAGGAGCTCTTCCCTCACCAACCTCTGTGGAATCCCCCTTGGTCCTTCAGATGTAATCAGCCAAGGTTCCCCCTCAACATCTGGAGCAGAGGTTTGGAAAGCCTTGAAGTCGGATCCATTTCGGCCTCAGATGGGGTCATGGTTACGGAATCTGAGGCAATAACTGGGCAGTTCTGTGGGTTTTCACTAGCCTCAAGAAGAGTGTCTGGAGGATACTGGACAAAAGCCATATCAGATCTAAGTTTTTTCACCTTTTTCTTGCCTGAAGGCTGACTTTTAGGACAGGAAGACTCTGTCATAGCACCCTGAGCCAACAGCTTAAGATGTTGGTTTTCAAGGTAAATAGACAAGGAGGAGAGGCAACTGCGTAGGGTCTTGGGGACAAATGCTTGGCAAATAGAACATTGTGTATGGTCATGGGAAGCACCCAGATAGAAGAGACATTGCTCCTGATGATCTTTAAGGGGAATCTGCCTCCCGCATTGGCGTTTGCCCTTTCTGGATGACATGAAACCAGCAACACTAAAAATAAAAGTGAAAGAATAAAGAAGAACCCCAACAGGGCACTTATCTGAAAAATGGGAATTTGCACAGAAGAAAGGCATCAGACTGACATTCAGTGATGGTGCTCAGACTGTCAGCAAAGAAGTTCTGAAGTGTGTGCATCTGTATATCCCCTTTATGCCCTATGCCTTACGCAAGGAGCACACGTGTGACGTATGGCGCATGTAGGTACTAAAGACTTTTGTATACTGGACGTACATTGGGCTATCCTTGGCAGGCGATCTCTTATATTAAGAATGCTGCAACAGTAATATGAAAGGACATCCAGCTAATGTGGCTGACTTGAGATCCTTAACATTGAAAATAGTTTTACTAATTGCTCTGACCTCTGCAAGAGTAGTGTCTGAGTTGCAAGTTCTTATACTGAGTCAACCCTATCTAATTTTCCTTAAGGACAGGGTTTGTTTGAGAACTAATCCTTCTTTTTTTTTTTTTTTGAACAAGAAACAAATTATGACATATGACATAGGCAAACTTACATTTATATAAATGAAAATAAACCATATTAATATAATTTCATTTGCAAACATTTTACATTACAAACCATCTTGACACAATTAGTTGCAAACAATATACATCACGGTTTATTATTAAAATTGCGAGTTGAGATGCCCGCAGATGGAACACTCAAAATTTGGATTTTTGAATGTCCATCTTGCTGAACATCTCCCTATCAAAAGTTCATATCAGTGAATGCACTGTGCATTCACTGATATGAACTCCGAAGTACTGTCAGAGATCGTTGTACAGTGCGGTTAGGATAATTCATCCCTTTCCTGACTGTAGTGCGATCTCTGAGTTGAAATATATAAGTTGCAGGGGGTGGGGGGGACAAGAACGTAAAGTAAAATGTTGTGCAATATGTTCATACTGCTGACAACAAGTCCTGGTGTTCTTTTTGTGCTAGGTGCAGAGGAAACGGTATGTCGATTCATGTCAAATTGACTTTACTGGGTTATTTTCGACATTTACATTTTCGTAAACGTCAAATTTCGACAAAATATGTCAATGTTTTAGTTCAAAATAGAACTGGTCATCGACATTATGATAGTAAACTATACATCACTTATAATCTATCCAGTCATTGTCAAACATTACATAGCTCATTCAAATCCTGCCTTCTTTTACAACTCATTCATCCTCTGCATGTATTGTTCCCAGAATTCACATTTTTTCCTTTTAATTTACTTCCACCCTTTGCTAAAGATCTCAATTCCAGTTGTTTTATCTCTGTTACAATATTTGCTACTTCTAGTAAAGTCAGTTTAGACTTTGATTTCCATTTTCTAGTAATTGCTTTTTTCACAGCTACCATAATTAAACTCAACAAGGCCTGTGTCTAAGCAATTCTGATTTTATATCATATCTGAAACAAGTCGTGTGAGTACATAATTTACCGCTATAGACTTTGTTTTAGGTACATTAATTTTGTATCCCGAAAGGATTTGAAACTGTCTCAAAATGTTTCACAACAGTGTAGTGTCCAAAACGTTCTGCAACACTGTAATGCCCCTTTCTGGTTTTGTTGTGTATAAAATAATATCCTCTGCAAATAGAGGCAGATTTTTTTGATTGCCATACCAATCATATCCTTGAATTTCTGAGTCCCTTATTTTCTTTGCCAGTGGTTCTAAATATAATACAAATAAAAAGGGGAAAGAGACACCCCTGCCTGGTTCCTCTGCTCAAGCAGAAGTTATCAGAGAGGACTCCACCCACTTTAATTTTCACCTCCAATTCCTCATATATCCTCCTAATCAACCTTATAATTTTATCAGGGAATGCAAATGCTTCCATTGCCCTGCTGATAAAGTCTCAGTTTACTGTGTCAAATGCTTTCCATGCATCAAGGTCCACCAACAACAATGGTATTTTCTTACATGCTGCTTCCCTCTGGATCATCAGTGTTCTGTTAATGTTGTCAAATATTTGCCTCCTCTCCACAAAACCACATTGATCCATATCTATCAATTTTGACATCACTTTTGGCATTTATTTTAGCCATTATAGATATAAACACTTTATAATCATGGTTTACTGTTGCAATAGGCCTGTATAAAGCTGGATGTGATGGATTGTTACCCCCTTTAGGTATTACAATTACCACAGCTTTCTTCCAGGATGTTGGTTCTCCTTCTCCTCTTAAAATACTGATCTGATGTTGTCAATTTTCATTCTATCTTCAGCTGTTGGGTTTGGAACCCATCCTCGAATTCGATTTAGCCATTATTAAAGCTCATGGTAACCGAGAAGCTCTCAAGCTTGTCCCTTACCCATAATGCACCAGCCCTAAGCTACGCCAGATCTTGTTTGCCACTTTCCATGAAAGATGTGGTTGACCTCACTCTCGAGCTTTCACGGATAAGTGATAATTATTATCTTTTAAATTCCTATATCTTCTAATGTTTTCTAATATTTCTTATATTTCTCATCCCCTACCCCCATATGACATTGTATTTCTTCTGTTAGCATAATTGGTAATTTTTCTTTCATTTTATCTATTGTACAGTATTTGTACTTCCTGAATTACTATTGTTAGTAATTTTTTTTCCTTTTACCTTTCTACACTTTAGTGTAGTCTTTTATTACCCTCACTGGTAGTTTTCGTCTGCCTTCTTTCTTTCCAAAAAAACAAAAAATGTTCTTACTTAAGTTTTCCTTTTTATAATTGCTAGTATAATGGCGGAAAAAGGCCCCACTAGGTTTAAAAAGTGTGTCAAGTGCAGGCACAAGATACCAATGTCAGACGCCCACACTATGTGGGTTTTCTGCCTTGGGCCATTACATCTGCAAGAGGATTGTTCGATCTGCTATAGTTTCAATCCTAGGGCTCTAGTAGAAATAAAAAAAACTTATATTATAAGGATTATTACCATTTGCTTTTGGAGAGGTAGTATCTGAGGCTCAGTTCCCCAAAACGAAAAATGAAGAATTGAAGCTATGGTCTCCAAAACCTTCCACCTCATCCACCCTGGTTTCAAAGCCATCTTGGAAAAGGCCTAAGCTGGATCCAATAATATCCAAAAGTTCCTTTCCCTAGGATCCCAGGAAGAAAAAAGTGATGGATCCAACTACCTCAAAACTGACAAAAAAGCCATCACATCCAACTTTCTCGAATCCTGTAACTCTTCCCAGGACAAGATATTCACTGTCCATTGATCCTGTGCCTTCAAGGACGCCGTCACCCTTTTTGAAAAGACACCAATCCAAGTCCCCCTCTCTTGTTTCGACTCATTCATTCAGAAGTTTGATGGAGGAAGATGTGGAAAGAATGTTGCAGAAGATCCTCTCAGTGCAATTTCAGATAGGTGTCTTATTGGCTCCTACCCCTTCAGATCAGGAGGTCCATCCTTCAACTACACCCTCATGTCAGGTTCCTCCTCTAATTCCTTTGGTTGCTTCAGAGTCCCTGGATCTGAGCCTTCTGGATCTCTCTGGTTTGGATCCGCAGATAACATTATCTTTGGATCAGAGGCTTACTCTGAGTGCTCTGGTTCAGTCGGATCAAGAGAGCTCTCAGAGTAGAAGCTTCCTTGTCAGATCTGAGGCATTTGAGTCGACTCTGAAGTTGTCTGAGCTGTCTCTGCACCTTGGAGCTTCTGTACTGGACAACTCAGCTCTGGCTTCCTCATCTGGGAGATTGCTTTCAGAGCGTGGAAGGACTGCACTCCAGAAGCTTGTCTTCTCAGCGCCAGGGTCTTCTCCATCTCCGGGCCGATCAGCCTTCAAGGTTGTGAAGCGGGTGTTTTCTGCTCCGGCAGAATGGATGGAGCCAACCCCCTCAGATCTTCAGCCCTTCTACCTTGATGTCTCTGTGCTTGGAGGCTCCTCACTCTTTACCACAGGATGTCCCTAGGAAGAAGTGCAAGAGGAAGCACTTGGAATCCCCACAAGAGTCAGTCATGGAGGATACAGACTTCAATGAAGGTCAAAGCTCCCCATGATCACCTCCTGATGACGTCTCATTTGGAGACATCTTTGATATCCTAAAACAGGTGCTTGGACACCCAGCAAACCTTTATCCAAGGAGTCTGTGTTCCTAGCGGCTTTCAGTATTGACCCGTCTACTCCTGGGTTACTCGGCCTACCAGTGAGCTTATTGATTCAGTTTCTCAGTGGGCATGGAAAGAACCTGACACAGTTGAACCCATACCCAGAAGACTGGACAATATTCTGGCACCACCTTCTGGGAAGGAGTTTTGGGCTAAAGGGGTGCCCATTGATGCCATGGTCAAGCCCTTCAAGTCTTCATTCGTCAGTATTTTTTTTTTATGGCAAGTCTTTGTTTGGCCCCAAAGTGAGAACACATTATCCAGGTGTGAGAAGGATGGAAAGACCCTTTCTGCAGTGGGTGTATGCTTTTCTAGGAATCAGTGAGGTTGTCATAAGATGTGATTCAGGAAGTCCCAGGGTCCTTTCTAGAACACATGTGGAGAAAGTTCTCCTAGGGGCAAAGGGGGGGACTCTAATGGTGGACGCTGCCTCCATGGCAGAGGAGGCCCACAAAATCAGGGTCCAGAGTTTCTTTCTTTGATGTAACCTACCAACGCTTCTGAAAGAAGGCTCAATTGTCCACCTCTGGAGACAGTCGGGGGTTGATTATCCCTGCATCAACTAGCCTGGCTAGACTTAACAAAAGATACTTGGGTGCAGAAGATTATATCCAGAGGCTGTATAATACCCTTTTCCCTCCCACCTCCAATCTCAAGAAAAATCCCCAATGTTCCACCCAGTCATAGAGAATTCTGTCTAGCCTAGACAAGTTTTTGTATCTTGGGGAATAATTCATATCTTCCATGCCAAATATTTTCACATCACAATTTTTATCTCATCTCCTCCTATCCTAACTGTTGGTAATTGAGTCTCATCTACCTCTAACCGTGGCATATTAAATTTTTCCATAAACATTTCCATTTGTACCTTTTTTTGATTTCCATATTTCTATATTTTATACAGACTGTCCTAGAATTCGTGAAATATTTCTAATACTTCTACAAGATATCTTGTTACCTTTCATGTTATATGCTCCCTAAGTTTAGTGACAGCCCTTTTTATTTTCTGTTGCTTGAGTCGTTGTGCTAAAACTTTGTGTGCTCTGTAGTTATTTTCAAGAAGAAGAAAAAACAGTTGCTTAACAGCAGTCTTTCTTAACTCATGCATATTCTCGAGGTAATTCCTTATTTTTTTCTTTAGCACCATATTTTTAAACTCTTCTCCCTAGCTATGTTTTCAGAAGAAATTTCTATCTTCTCTAATAGCTCCTGAATAAGTCCCACTAACCATTCCTTAAATACCTCTCTTTTCAACAGTTTTTATATCTTGGGAAATAATATGTAAATTCACTCCAAACTCCTGTTAGTGAATTCACATCTTCCATGTCAAGTATTTTCATAAATTTCTTCAAAAATCAACCCTCCTTTCTTATACTTTCCCTTCTGGGCTTGGCTAGACAGAATTTACATTTCACAGGAACATGTGCATTTAATTGAAGGTCTTGGTATGCACCCAATAGCTAGCTGTTTCAGATCATGCACCAATAATAACTAAAATAAAAACACAAGGTAATGAAATAATAATTAGGGTACTGGTGGTTTCCCACTTATCTGCTGAAAAGAGAGGAATTTAAGGTGTGGGTTGTGGAGATTAATTCAGGAGCTATTCAAGAGGATAGAAATTGCTCTGAAAATATAGTTAGGGAGTGGGATAAAATTAAGGTGGAGTTTAAAAATAGGGTAGAAATAAAAGAAAGGGGGCTGTCGTTAAGAAGTAACAAGAATTATTTAGAGGGACTGACAAATGTTAAAGTGCTGCAGAGTAGGGAGAGATCTCACAGAACAAGAAGAGGATCAACTGCAGAATGCTAAGCAGAAAATAAGGGATTACCTTGATAAGATACATGAGTTTAGAAAACTTGCTGTTAAGCAACTGTTTTTTGACAATAACACTAGAGCACAAAAACCTTTAGCATAACGACTTAGGTAACAGAAAGTAAAAAGGGCTGTTCCCAGTCTTAGGGAGCCTATAACTAGGAAGATAATAAGAGATCCTGTAGAGGTATTAGAAATATTTCGGAAATTCTATGAAAGTCTCTGTAAAGCAGAGAAATATGGAAATTAAGAAAATGTACAAATGGAAATGTTTATGGAAGAATTAAATATGCCAAGGTTAGAGCTAGATGAGCCTCAATGTCTACTGGTTAGGATAGTAGGAGAAGAGATAAAATGGTGATGGATAACCAATCCACCAGAAAGTCTCCAAGAATAGATGGTATTCCAGTGGAAGTTTGGAAGGTAGGAGGGAAAAACTTATAAAGATCTGGAAGGTTGTCTTTAACAGTATTTTAAGAGGAGAAGTGCCAGCATCCTGAAGGAAAGCAGTGGTAGCTGTAATATCTGAAGAGGGTAAAGATCTATTAGGTCCAGCTTCATACAGACCCATTTCAATACTAAACCATGATTATTAAGTGTTTATGTCTATAATGGCTAAAATATTGGCAAAAGTAATGCCAAAATTAATAGATATGGATCAGTGTGATTTTTGTGGAGAGGAAGCAAACATTTGACAACATTAACAGAACACTGCTATCAACCTGGGTGCCCAAGTCCCTCATGACTGATTGCATGCTTAGTACGTTGTTATTAATGTGATAATTAGTAGGGGCACCATTTTCCCCAAAGGGGGTAATGATGCATTTCTTGGCATACAGTTTGAAGCCATGCTTCTGGCACCAGTCATTAGTTTGGGTAAGGCCCTCTTGGAGGATGTTCACATCACTAGGGGAATTTAAAACAGCGCCCAGCTTGCGGTCATCTGCAAATTTGGTCAGCCACAGACCACTGGTTTTGACTTGCACCTCAGAAAAGTATATCCCAAACAGTAGAGGCCCCCAAGACTGATCCCTGGGGTACACCGCTTGTTACGAGTCTACTACTAGAGGTGGCTTCCCCTATTTTGACTGAGTGGGCTCTATCAGTGAGCCAGTTAGCTACCCATCTGGTAACACACGGGTTAATGGTATCTATTATGTGGGGAATAGTGTAGAATGCTTTGGCTAGGTCAAGGTAGGCGGTGTGCACCATCTTCCCCTCGTCCATGGCTTTGGTGACTGTTTCGAAGAAATCGACTGAGTTTAACAGGCATGATCTTCCTTTGACAAAACCAAACTGTGTGGGGTCAAGTGTTTGGAGGTTGCCAGTATCCTTGTTTATAAGGTCCATGATAATGCGTTCCATGGCTTTGCAGATCAGGCTAGTTAGGCTGATGGGCCTATAATTACCTGGATCAGTGGACACTCCACCTTTGTGCAGAGGGATTACAGTGGCTGTCCTCCATTTGGCTGGGACAAAGTCAGTGCTCAGGCTTTGGTTGAACAGGGTGCCTAATGGAGCTAAGAGCTCATGCCTGAGTTCATGTAGGGCACAGCCAGGGATGTTGTCAAGTCCCAGAGAGACTGTATTTTTTGCCTTTGAGAGGGCATTAAAGACCTGCTCCCTGGTGATGAGAGGAGGGGGCAGGTGCTGGGAATGTCCTGGTTTACTGATGGGGGGACAGGGGGTGTGAAGTTTTCACTGAACCTATCTGCCAGTAGGTTGGCTATATCTACGGCTTTTGTGTATGTATTGTTCTTGACCACCAATTCAGAGCAGATTTGGGTGTTACCTTTGAGATTGCTGACATATGTGAAGAAGGCCTTTTTATTGTCCTTAGTGGATGTGGCCAATTTGGACTTGAAGTTAGCTTTAGAGGATTTCACCAGTTACCTTATTTGCTTGTTCAGACAAAGGAGATATTGCTTCCAACTTGACACCTGTTCCTTCTTGGTCCTGGAAAGCAATTTTTTCCTTTTATTTTAGAGTTTGTTTATTGCTGCTGTCCACCAGACAAGTTTACTCTTCCTTAAGGAAGATGATTTGGTCGTGTCAGGTATTGCTGAGTCCATACAGCTATGTAGGTGCTCATATAGTTTTTGGTGTAGGCTTGGACATTAGTGCTAGTTCCAGCTGAAGGGACGGTGGTTGTGAAGCTGCTTATTCCTGCTCTCAGGAGATTGTAGTTAGCTTTGGAAGATTTTTTTGTTTGACTCTGATGGGGGGGTCAGGGGAGATGGTGACTTTGAAAGTGATCACTTTATGGTCAGATTTTACCAAGGAGGATGACACTGTAGGGGTGCTACAATGGCTACTCATGTTGGTTAGTACCAGGTCCAGGATATTTTCACCTCTTGTGGAGGTGTCAACCAGTGAATCCAATGCATTGGCATTGACGAAGTCGAGGAATCTCAGGGCGGATTGGGATTACCCGATTTGAAGGGGTATTTCAGAGCTACACAGTTAAGGCTCCTATACATAGCACAAGCAGAAAACTATAATTCAAAGTGGAAAGGGATGATGATGATACAGGTGGGAAGCTCAACAAACAAGGAGAGACTGAGATTTTGGATGCAGGCCTTTAAGGAGAATAACAGTAATCATACAGAATGATGTTAAGTTGTCATTCTCGCCTTCATTCTTGCTAGATGGGTTCGGAGCCGATCCTCGGCTCCGACTCGGCGTATACTATAGCTCGAGAGCTATTTTTACCGGCTCGAGGCAGCCCTATATCCCACAATACCATGTGCTAACTCCCTAGATCTCGTTTGCCGCTTTGCTGCGAGGTAGTCTGTTTTTACCGGCTCTGGTCAGTAAGTGCTTTTTTCATATATATATTCAGTCTCAGTAGTTTTTTTCCAGTTAGTTACCCTTCTTTAGGTCCCTTCTAACTGCCTTACCCTTTCGGTAGCCCTTTTTCCCCTTCTTTAGTTAGTTTTTTTATCTTGGGCCTACAGGCTTTTCCTTAGTTTTCCCCCACCCCTTTCAGTGTGTGTGTGGGTTTTTAGTCAGTTCCCCTTAACTTAAATAAGTGTGTGTGTGTGGACTGACTGTGTTCCTTTTTTTTTGTCAGGATGTCAAAGGACCCTAAGGTTTCGGGATTCAAGAAGTGTGACTCGTGCTGTCAGAAAATGTCTCTGACAGACGGTCACACTTCTTGTGTCTATTGCTTGGGGCCTTTACACCTGCAGGACTCTTGTTCCGTTTGTCACGGATTTAGTTCAAGAGTCCTGCAGGAAAGGCGTAACAAGCTCATCCTAAGGGGCTTGTTAAAGCCTGATGACTCCCCGTCCAAGTCTGGCTCGGGGAAGTCGTCAAAAAAACGCCAAACCCTCGGCTCCAGCTTCTGAGCCGAGGGCTGGCTTTATCGAGACGGCTCCGACCTCGGTTCCGTCTCGCTCCGAGGCGAGCAAAGTGGTTTCTGCTCCGAAACCATCATCGGAGCCGACGCCAGCACTCAAGCGCTCTAGGTCCCCTTCGCTAGAGTCCGTCAGATCGGCTCCTAGGTCCCCTCTCCTATCGGAGCGGAGTCATAGGACTCATTCATCGAGGTCATCCAGGCTCTCCGACCACGACATCGAGAGGGTGGTCAGTAGACACATAAAATCTCAGGCTCTGGCCCAAATGCTCCAGAGCCCATCTCACCAAACTGTGGCTTCTTCGATACAGCTATCCATTCCTCCTCCGACTCATCTCTCGAGTTCGGAGCCGGAGTTTGTCGGAACCGTGACCTTGCCCACGTCGGAGCCGATACTTCCTCCTTCGGCTCCGGTGTCGTCGGCTCCGACCTCTTCATTGGTTCCATCCGTGGAGAGGTCTGGGCGCCGAGACTCCATTGTCGGCTCCGAGGGGGCGAGTGGCATCGGACCCTTGTCCGACCCCGCTCTCCCTCTCGGAGCTTCGGCTCTGGTTAGTTCGGCCCCGACATCATTCTCGGAGCCTTCTCTGTCGGTTCCGGGGGCGGTTCCGGTCTCTTCAGAGCCGGGGCTACCTTTGGTATCTGATAGGGGGGCCTTCGAGGTGATGAGGAGTGTGCTGGACCCAGTGTCCACTCCAAGGTTAAGTTCTGCGGCTCCTCCCTCTGTAGTGCCTGTTACGGTCTCTGGCCATCCTCCTACACCTGACAGCAGAGATCCAAAGCGTAGGGTACCCACCTTGGGTGTCTCCTCCTCTTCCGAGGGCTCCCCTGAAGTTTCAGGGGAACCCCCTAGGAAAAGAAAGTGCATGAGGAAGCACATAGACTCCCCCGAGTCTGTCACGTCGGACACCGACTTGGATGAGTCGGAAGGTTCCCCCAGATCCCCCTCTGAGGATGTCTCCTTTTCAGACATCCTGGAAATCCTAAGACAGAGGGGAAATTGGTCCACTCTCAAACCTTCCGAGGACGAGTCGGTTTACCTTGACGCCTTTGGATCTCGCCCTTCCACCTCCTGGGTGTCTCCCCCTTTCGACCCACTAATGGAGGTAGTGGCTAGAAAGGTGTGGGCAGCTCCTGATTCAATGGAACCTACCCCTAGGAGGCCTTCTAAATTTATTTCTGCACCAGATGACAAATCCTTTCTCACCAAAGGTGTTTCAGTTGATGCTATGGTGGTAGCAGCAGCCACTAAGAAGGAATTGGCTGATCCTTCTGTATCTGTTCATCCTCCTAACAAAGAGTCCAGGACCATGGACAGGTACGGCAGGCGGACCTTTGCTTCAGCGACCTTTTCTATGCGATCCCTGAACTATTTATGTCATTTCACCCGCCTTCAGAGAGACTTGCTCAAAGAGCTGGGTGAAACGGTACAGGATCCTTCTGCTGCGGGGTTTAAGGACAAAATAAACTCTCAGCTGGCTACCCTGAACTCCATTGTTAACTCCTCCATGCAGCTTATCTCTTATGCAGCCGATGGAGCGAGTAGGGCCGCTGGCACAGGCGTTGCGTTGAGACGTCACGCTTGGATGTGACTCTGTAACTTTGCCGATCCCTTCAAGGCGTCCTTCACCAACACCCCCTTTGACGGTTCAGAATTGTTCGGACCCCAGGTGAAGAATACCCTCACCAGATGCGAGCAATATGGTAAGACTCTCTGCCATGGGAGTCCGTTTTTCCACTCCTTCTAGACCTTATCCTAAGGGACAGAAGGGAGGAAAGATGTGGTTCCGCAAACCTCAGGGAGTCGCGCCTGCCGCACGTGGTGAATTTCCCCCTAGAGGCAGAGGGGGAAATAATAACAGACGCCGCCCCAGGGGCAGAGGGGGTCCTCAGAACCAGGGCTCTAGGGAATCTTTTCCTGACCAACCCTTTCAGCATCGCTGAGAAGCTGCCTGACTGTCCGCCTTCGGAGGCAGTCGGGGGAAGATTATCTCTGTACCCGGAAGCCTGGCAATCCCTCTCCCAAGACACATGGGTACAGAAGATCATATCCGAGGGTTACAAAATTCCTTTCACTTTCTCTCTGGTACAACCGCCAAAACCCCTACCAGACGTACCACCCGCACAAAGGGGTCAGGCTTAGCTAGAAATAAAAAAGCTGTTAGAAAAAAGAGTCATCCAGGCAGTCCCAGCAGATCAGCTAGGATCCGGAATCTACTCCAGATTCTTTTTGGTACCAAAAAAGACAGGAGAATGGAGACCCATTTTGGACCTCAGCAGGTTAAACAACTCTGTACTAAAGACAAAATTTCGGATGGTAACACTGCAGTCCATTCTACCCTTTTTGGGCAGAGACAACTGGATATGCTCATTAGACCTCCAGGATGCGTGCTACCATATAAAGATACACAGGCGCTCCAGGAGGATTCTCCGCTTCCGGCTGGGAGTCAGTCATTTTCAATTCAGGGCCCTGCCCTTTGGTCTCACCACAGCCCCCCGGGTGTTCACCAAATGTTTGGCAGTGGTCACGGCTCACCTGAGACAGAAAGGATTCCAGGTGTTTCCATACTTAGACGACTGGCTCATTTCCGCTACCACCAAACAGGATCTCATAATGGCCAGGGATTACACTATTCAACTTTGCAACAGTCTGGGTATTTCTATGAATTTTGCAAAGTCCTCCTTGTCGCCTTGTCAATGTATAAACTTTATAGGCGCCGTATTAAACACCACAGAAATGTCTGCAACATTACCACCTCAAAGAGTGACAGACATAAGGCGGAATGTTCAGCCCCTGTTTCAGCCCAACAGAGTCCAAGTCAAGCTAGTATTGAAAGTGTTGGGCCTCATGGCGGTGGCGATTCTTCTACTTCCATTAGCTCGCTTCCACATGAGGCTCCTTCAGTGGATGCTGTTTTCTCAGTGGTCCTTTCAACAGCTACCAATGACCCACAACATTTTGATAACCCCATCTTGCAAGAAACATCTCTCCTGGTGGATGGTTTCCCCTCAGCTTTTTCAGGGCAGACCCTTTGTTCTCCCCCCTCCAGTTGCCACTGTCACAACAGATGCCTCCCTGATCGGGTGGGGGGGGGCATTATCAGGGCAGGACGGTCCAGGGCACTTGGCAACAGTCAGAATGCCACCTGCACATAAATGTCCTGGAGATGAGGGCAGTGCTTTTGACGTTGCAAGCCCTTCAGAGCTCTCTTCCCACAGGGACTATAGCATTTCAAATGGACAATATGTCTGTGGTGTGGTACATAAACAAGCAGGGCGGAACAAGGTCCTACCCCCTCTGTCGAGAAGCACTCAGACTTTGGCAATGGGTGATTTCATCTCAACGGTTTCTGATAGCAATGCACATCCCCGGGAAGTCCAATGTCATAGCAGACAGATTGAGCAGAACTATACTCATGCCTCACGAGTGGTCTCTAAATCAAGCGGTAGCAGACGGAATTTTTCGGAAGTGGGGCCAGCCTTGCTGTGACCTTCTCGCAACTCCCCAAAACAGCAAGTGCCTCGACTTCTTCACACTTTTTCCTCTGCCAGGCCAACCCCTCAGAGACGCTCTTGTTCACGTTTGGCCCCGGGGTCTTCTTTATGCCTTTCCTCCCTTTCCGTTGATCCAGCAATTAATTCAGAAAGCAACCGCATTGAGATCCAAAATGATCCTCATTGCCCCGTTTTGGCCTCGACAAGTTTAGTTCCCATTCCTGCACAAATACCTACTGGAACAGCCTTGGCATCTGGAACCCCTTCCGGATCTGTTGACCCACCTCACGGGCAAGCTGCATCAGTCTCTACATTCCATCAACCTCACAGCTTGGTTGCTCCACTTCCAGCCATAGCCAGGCTTCCACTTATTTCTCCTCCTGTTCGTGATATAATTCTGGCTTCCCATAAGTCCAATACTAGGAAGACTTATGCGAGTAAATGGAAGCGTTTTTCACACTGGGCACAAACTAGGTCCTTAGATCCTTTCCATGCACCCATTCATGAGGTTCTAGACTTTCTGGCGGAGCTTTTTCATTCAGGGTCATCATCGGCCACTGTCAGGGTACAATTAGCGGCCTTTGCTAATTTTCATGTTGGACTCTCAGAAGCAAATATTATGTCCCACAAACTCTGTAAAGCCTTTCTCAAGGGCATATTTTTGCTCAGACCTCCAGTCAAAGATCCACCCCCACAATGGGATTTGAGTTTAGTTCTAATCTCACTAATTCTGCCCCCTTTTGAACCGGCAGCTTCTTGCTCCCTCAAACTTCTTTCTTGGAAAATGCTGTTTTTAGTAGCTATAACATCTGCCAGAAGGGTATCGGAACTTCAAGCCTTGTCTGTCCGTCCTCCTTATTTGGTTTTTCATAAAGACAGGGTAACTCTCAGAACAAACCCTTCCTTCCTACCAAAAGTGTTATCGGAAGCAAATCTAAACCACTCCATTGATTTGCCTGTCTTTTTCCCAGACTATACCAACAGGGCTGAACAAAAATTACATTCATTAGATGTTCATCGCCAATTACGGTATTACCTAGACAGGACAAAACAATTCAGAAAGTCAGACCAGCTCTTTCTCTCTTATGCTGCAGGCAAGAAAGGGCTTCCGGTATCGAAGGTTACTCTTTCCAGATGGCTGACATCTATTATTACCTTGGTCTATGAGTTGAGACACAGGCAACTTCCCTCTAGGCCTAAGGCTCATTCAACCAGGGCACTATCAACTTCAACGGCGTTTCAAGCAAGGCTACCACTAGATGCCATTTGTGCAGCAGCTACATGGGCGTCCAAACATACCTTTATTGCCCATTACAAGCTTGATTTAGCCTCCAGAAATAGAGCTGATTTTGGTTCCACTGTACTCAGGAGTCTGTTCCATTGAGCCACCCAGGACTAAGATGCTAGGTACGCTGTCCCATCCAGCAAGAATGAAGGCGAGAATGACAACATTAAGAAGTTATGTCTTACCATAACGTTCCATGAAATTTGGCGGTTTTTTAAATATTTAATGTGTGCCATTTCCATTCATCTTTGTTCTGACGAAGCGTATGGGAATACGTGAAAACGCTTAACCATTGGGTTGGCACTGTGGTCTTGGTTCATTGCTACAATAAAGCTGTTTTTTTACAAGAAAAGCTGGTGGATCGTGGTCTGTCCTGGGGACCTTGTTTTGCATTTTGGTTTGGCTGTTGAACCCCTTGGACATTTTTTGGTATCGAGTCGTTTGTGTTTGGCCATGGATTCCATCAACGACCTATCTGCAAACTTCTCTCCAGGGTGGAGGGATGAATTGGATAAAGTTCATTCGGAACTAGCAATACTAAAGGGTGAAATCACCCGTTTACTCGAACTAATGACACCGCCAACTGGTTCAGTTAAGAATACGCCCATTCGGGTTGGGCAGGAGATGATTACACCATCACGTTCGACATCACCACACTCACTGACTGGTAATGCTAGTATGGATGATATACCTAACGGTCAAAGACCGACTGCTTCTTCCAATTCGGTCTTGGCTGAATCTACAGGGAGAATGGGTAACAATGGAGGCTTTTTTAACTTTTCGAATGAATCGGCTAACCATCCGGATGACGTATATTTAATCTCGGGAGCGAAACCCAAGCGTTTGCCACCTACAAGAACATACTCCGTTTTGGAGGTGCAACAGAGTGGTTTATATAAAAACACGCAAGGTACTGTAACTAAGACTATGTGCAATTCCCGAGAAGGGAACAATGACAATTTTAAAGTTAATTTTGACAAATTTTTACGTTTACCCTTTGAATTTGGTTCTGAGGGTAAAGTTCAGGATGGACATAATAATTATGCAATGTCCAACTCTACTTTGAAAGAAAAGATTTTTACTTTTGGTAATAAGCTCACTAGAATTAAGAATTTGCAGGTAGATAATATGTATTTACGGAAATGTTTAGAATGCAATATTGTTCCTATGGGGCTCAGGTTTTTCAAGCAACCCATTGGGGTTGACTTGAATGCCGAAAACATTAGTAAATGTAATCAGATGTTTGACAACTTTGGGAAGCAATTCATGGAGTTTATTTTAGGCTGTAATGATCACAAGCTTGGTGGTATGTTGAAAGAGGCAGAAGATATCAGTCAATCTATTACCAATGACTTGGTGTTTCCACAATGGGAAAAACTTTTTGTTAAGCAATTTGAATATGCTGAGAACAGTGGTAAAAAGAGCTTTTACAGGAAATCAAAAAAATTTCATAGAGATTTAAAACAATATGAAAAGGGCAATGTGTATAGATGGTCTAAGAGCAATATGGAGAAACACAATGTCAATAGTATGTATGTAGAGGGTGAAGGTTTTAACAATTTTACTGATGGTAAAGATTTTTTATCACCAGGGGGAGGGGGTACAACAGATGGCAGGAAACAGGTATGAAGCAGGGAAGCAGGAAACGCTGGTACAAGTAGAAGGAATTAACAACAGGGCCTGTACTAAAGCTTTTTCTCAAAATTCAGAAATTGTACCAAATAGTGTTGTAAATGTTGAAGGTGATCTTAAAGTGTTTAACTACACCTCCTTTCCAATTAACAAAGAACACTTTTCTATTTTTTCTAAGGGTATGAAGTATATTCCGAATAAACCCTTTGACCTGGTTGATACCCTTGTTGAAATTAAGTTATTTTTGAGAAAATTAAATTTGAATATATTTTTTCATGATAGCTCTGTCAAATCCAGTAGTACTAATACCCTCAAAAAAAAAGAAATACCTTCACACCACCTATGCACAGAACATTAACATCTTTTGAAAATGTTGTTAACAAGGAAGTATATGCACTTTTCAATCAAGTGAGAGGTAACAGAATTCAAGGAGTCAATAATAGTGAGATGGAGATGATTATTGATACCCTTTGTGAACACAACATCCGGATAATGTCTGCTGACAAGGGGGGTGGGATTGTGTTATATGATCAGAATGTTTACACAGCCAAAATATTTGACATTCTCAACAATTCCACCCAATATGAGGTATCATCTCTCAATCAAATTAATATAGCTCGCCATAGAATCGATCTTTACTTGGAAGAGTTTCTAATAGATGAAAGAATTGATGAAGACCTATACAAATTCTTGAAAGTAGATTTCCCTCAGTTGGCCACTATCTTTGGAATACCGAAGGTCCACAAAGATTTATTGGATCCTCCTTTTAGACCCATCATTTCTGGGAGCCACAGCAAGACCTTTCCCTTTGGTAGGGTGGTTGATTGTTGGCTCAAACACATTATAGGTAGAACCAAACACATCATGAAAGATTCATGGGAATTTTTGGGTATTTTTACCCAGGATCTTTGGAGTTCCAATATGATCTTTGTTACAGTGGACATTAAAGATCTTTTTTCATGTATACCCAAAGTTGAGGGAATACAAAGATTTACTAACTGTCTGTCTAAACACAGTGGCTACTGTTGGGACAAAATACAACTTACAACTGAATTCATAGAAATTGTACTTGACAACAACTTCATCTATTATGAAGGTGAATATTACAGACAGATTTCAGGGGTGGCAAAGGGGGGCAGCCTGTGCCCCCATTTACGCCAATCTGGTTTTATTGTTCTGGGAAGAGGAATTTGTTCTCAGTTCAGACTGGATGAAATGTATTGGTTGTTATGTTCGTTACCTAGATGATTTGTTTATTCTTTGGAAGGGGGATGAACTTCAACTTGATAGCTTCATTGAATACATTAACAATACCACTACCTATCTTAAATTTGTGCATCAATTTGATAGAATAGGCATTAATTACTTAGATGTATTTATTTATAATGATGGTTCTACTTTCCAATCTCAGATTTACAGAAAGGATACGTTTAGTAACGGATACCTAGACTTTAGCAGCACACACCCTTACTCTCAGAAACACAGTATATTAAAAGGGCAGTGTATCAGAGCTGCTAGGATGACATCTTTGGAAGTGAAGATGAAACAAGAAATGGAATTTATAGGTAGTTTGTTTAAGAAAAGAGGGTACCCTGATCATCTGATTAAAGATGTGACTGGTTATGTAGTGCAAGAATGGGGTAGAAAATATCCGCCCTTATTAGGGAAGGGTAATATTCCTAATGTTTTGAAAAACACTACCAATGAGTAAGTCCCACTACTCCAAATCTTGCATTTTAAGATATGGGCAACATGTTGGTAAGGTGAAGGACATAATTAAGGGTAACTGGAACATTATTACCAGTGATGAGGGCATTAAGGAATACATCAGTGATAAGCCCACCTTTGTGCACAAAACTGGGTTTAACATAAAAAAAGATCATTGAGTGGAAATCCAATAGGCAGGTATCAAAAAAGTTTGATACAAATAGGGGCACCAAGAAATGTGGACATTGTCCACAATGTTCCTTTATATTTGAGGGTGAGAGGTTTACATTAAACAATATTAATCGGAACACTATTTGGTTTGCTAATGGGAATTGTCTGTCTAGTCATTTGATATATTTAGCTATGTACAATACTTGTCCTTGTTTTTATGTCGGGAAGACTGACAGACAGTTTAAGAACAGAATATACGACCATCAATATTGTATTAAGAAAAAGGACGAAAACAATGCTCTATCTCGCCACGTGGTTAGTAACAGTACTTGTCACAACTTCCAGTTTGCCATTTTAGAGAAGGTGAAGCCTAATCCCAGGGGTGGTGAATTTAAAAAAACTGTGGGAGAAAGAGAAATCAAATGGCAATTAAAATTAAATGCAGCATGCTTTCCTGGTCTTAACGAAATGATTTCTACAAAGCCTCTTATTAAAAGTTGATTGTTTACAAATGCATTTAACTTTTTAGTATACACAATAATATATACTTTTGTACATATGGTAGGAACAATTTATGTATTATTTTAAATGAATTTTTCAAGATCAATGGTTATACATGGACTATTGTATTAATTAATTACTTTTGTGAAGAATATTTTATTTATCGACTTGCATAAAATGTGTGGTTACCTTAGGTTGCTACTAGTAGCTGTCACTTTAAGTACTGTTGTACAATTATTTAATTAAGGATGAAATTTGGCGTTTTTTTTAATATTTAATGTGTGCCATTTCCATTCATCTTTGTTCTGATGAAGCGTATGGGAATACGTGAAAGCGCTTAACCATTGGGTTGGCACTGTGGTCTTGGTTCATTGCTACAATAAAGCTGTTTTTTTACAAGAAAAGCTGGTGGATCGTGGTCTGTCCTGGGGACCTTGTTTTGCATTTTGGTTTGGCTGTTGAACCCCTTGGACATTTTTTGGTATCGTTCCATGTTAGTTGTCTTCTTCTCGCCTTCTTTCTTGCGTCTCTCCCTCTTGCCCCCTAGCCTGGATAGACTCGAGGTTTCTGAGTCCTTCCATTTCTGGAGATACAATATGTTGCGTTTTTTTCCTTGTATCCTTAGTCTTACTAGCAGGTAATCTGTACTCGTAAAAGAGGATTATAATATTATTATTATAATATTATTATTTATACTATGTCTTAGCTTCCAAACGAGATCTGGGGAGTTAGCGCATGGTATTGTGGGATATAGGGCTGCCTCGAGCCGGTAAAAATAGCTCTCGAGCTATAGTATAGGCCGAGTCGGAGCCGAGGATCGGCTCCGAACCCATCCAGCAAGAAAGAAGGCGAGAAGAAGACAACTAACATGGAACGTTATGGTAAGACATAACTTCTTATTATATCTGTAAAGTAGCAGAAAGTATCCTAAGAACTAAGCCAACGCATGAATGGAGAAAAATGATTCTGCTCATAAGGATGACTGCAATTAGGGATATAGACACTAGGCAAGAGGGGGCTGGAATTTATTGGAGAAAAATGAGGAAGGAACTAAGGTATCGGGAGCAAATATCTAAAGAGGGAAAGATGATAGAATGGGAAGTCGCTAAGGATTTATTTGGACTGCAAGTTAGAGATTGCCTTCCCTATCAAGGATTGATATCAGAATATAGGCAAAGAGAAAGAAATAGGGGGGCTCTAAATGAAAGACCAACACTGGTAGAGATTTTAGTAGAATCTAGAACAGAAGCTGCCATTAGAAAAGGAATAATTAGTAGAGCATATAAAATATTGCATGATAACTATAAGAATCAATCAGAGAAAGTTAGAAAGGATTGGGAAGAGAGATTGGATAAGCAAGTCACAAAGAAACAATGGGAGGATATAAGTATGTCTCCAAAACTGTAGTAGATTTAGGAGTTTTGCTTGGAAATATTTACATAGATATTTTTATACCCCAAGTAGTCTGCCTGCAGGAAATTTGTCCTAAGTAGACAGCAAATTTTGGAGGTGTGACGGGGAAGGAAAAGGTAATTGGGAAGATATTTTCTTGGAGTTCAGTGAGTTGTTGGACTTTAAGGATTCCCTGTGGGATGCACTGTCAGAGATGCTGGGTGGGCAGATTGGTGTGATGAAGGAGATGATTATTCTGAGCTATGATACAGAATTGGAGTTGCCTAGACACGGCAAGGCCTTACTACGTCTAATTACGGTGGCTGCCAATAAAGCAGTTACTAGAAAATGAAAATCAAAATCTAAACCAACTATACTAGAAGTAGTAAATATAGTAACAAAGATAAAACAACTGGAACTGTGATCTTTAGAAAAGGATAGGAGCAAATTACATAGGAAAAAATGGGAATTGTGGGAACAACACATACAAGGGAGGAATAAAATTTAAAAGAAGACAGGACTTAAATGAGCTGTGTGATGTTTGACTGAAAATGATTGGGTAGATGATAAGTGATGTATAATGCTTGCAACTAGGAGTGTGTCATTGTGGTTTGTGATGTAAACTGGGATTATGTTGGTGTGGATTGTTTTCATTTATGTAAATGTATGATTGCCTATGTCATAAATGATGGTTTAATAAAGATGTTTCTTGTTAAGAAAAAAGGCGGAAATTGAATAATTTATGAAATGTCGCTTAAGTTATATGATGTATAGCAATATTTTTGAAGTGTAATGTTTGTAAACATGAACCTGTTAATACAGTTTGATTGCTTTTATATAAATGTAAGTTTGCCTATGTCACAAGTGGTAATTTAATCTTCTTCTTCTTTCGGCTTTTCTCAGTTAGGGGTCACCACAGCAGGTCACCTGACCGCTCATGATTGGCTGTAGAGTTTTACGGTGTCGAGTGGCCAGCCCGGCACCCAACCTTCCACAGAAGGCACACACACACACTCACTCACACCTAGGGCCAATTTTGAGTGTCCAATCCACCTACAGCATGTCTTTGGGATGTGGGAGGAAACTGGAGCACCTGGAGGAAACCCACGTGACCACAGAGAGGACATGCAGACTCCGTACAGAAGGCACCCCAGCCGAGGATCGCACCAGAGAACTTCTTGCTCTGAGGCGACAACGCTAACCGCTGCACCACCATGGCCGCCCACAAGTGATAATTTAATAAAGGTGTTTAAACAAAAACGAAATAAATCTTTCAGCTCTTTGGATTAATTGTTCATTTCTTAAGAAGGAAAGAAGAAGGGATGACCTGTGTCAAAATAGACTGTTTCCAAATGGTTGTCTAAGGCTATACTTACCATAACAAAACTATTCCAAGCAGGTCAAGGCCCACTCTACCAGGGCCTTGACTTCATCTGCGGCTTTTTGGAAAGGTTTGGATTCTAGAAGTATTTTAGAAGTTGCAGCTTGGTCCTCTGTACATACATTTACGAAGCACTATAAGCTTGATTCTTTCTCATATGGCCAGATCAAGCTTTGCCAGGACCATTCTCCAGTGGCTCCTGGACACTTCTCCTTCCACCTCCCAAATATAGTTAGCTAGTGTAATCTACCCATATGGATAAGGCTGCAGGAGCAGTGATCAAAATGATGAACATAGTATAGTTGTGTAAGGTAAACTTACAATAACAGTAGATATTTGAATGATCATTGCTGCAGTAGCAGCTCCCTCCTTCCATCCCCCTTGTTTTTTGGTTTGTTTTATGCCAGTGTCAGCACTGAATTTTTTTTTTTTTTTTTTTTTAAGCATTGTTCATTCAAGGGTAAGATTGTTGGCAGGAAAACCCTGAAGGGCTTGGTGCTCAAACGTATCTTTTAGTCAGCTCAGTTCAAGCAGTTTGAGTGAGTGGAAGGTGCCCTGAAGCTTTGGAACCCGGCAGTCTATAATATGCTTGGCAGGATATAACGAATATGTCTTTGGCTACTGTAGTAATGATCATTCAGACATCTACTATTGTGGTACGTTTACTCACACAACAGTACTTTACTTCTGGATTATCTTCCTCAAGGATACATCCCAACATTCTGTTGGATGCTGCCACAGCCCTCTCATTATGCTTCCTGGTGATCCAGGAAAATTGTGATAATTTGTTCTGATGTGTATCATTCCAACTGCAGCAGTAGCTTGTAGGCTATATGGGTTGTTTCTTGCCTAGGAAACAAAATGTGAGCTTCAAAAAGTTCCAACCCCCACCTTCACTCTGATTGCTGATTCGCTAATCACAATAAGGTAATCAGTAGTCCAAGTGAAGATTTCTTCAGTACTTGCTTGCCATTTGAAGAGAAGCATCTCTCGGGCTTTACAGGAGCAGCAGTTGGCTAAGAACTTTGTTTCTGGCAAATAAGCCCCCATTGAGGATCTCCTCCACACAGAAATTATTGCCCTTTTAAGAAAAATAATATACACTGTAGTTTTTACTACAAATATATTTTCCCTTTAAGAAGCCCAGTATATTTTACAATATCAGCAGATTTTTAGCATTCCCCACTATTGCAGTAGCCCCTAAGCAGTATGTGTTGTTTCCTGCCTAGAAAGCAACATCTGGCCAGATTCAAATACTCTGCCCCCTTTACTCTTATTGCTGATTGGGTAATCCCAAAGAGGGAAAATCATCAGTGACAGTGAAGCTTTCTTAAGTACTTTCTAGTCATCAGGAGAAAAAACATGTCTTGGACTTCAGAGGAGTAGCAATTGGCTATGAGCTTCATTTCTAGTAGATAATTCTCTGTTTGAGAACCTTCCTAGTGTGAAATTAATGCCCTTATAAGAAAAAGGAGCTGTTTTTTTACTAAAAGTGGTATTTCCTCTTTAAGAAACCCAGTATTTTTTCACAGTATCAGAAGTTCCTTGTCAGGGACCACTATTTAGAGTGTTTATTAGGGTATTTGAGGCATTTTTTGAAAAAATGATGTACTGCTTGTCGAAACTTTGACTTTTGTGTAACAGAAATGTTTACAAAGGAATAGGCATGAGCTTGTTTCTCATTGTAATGCTGATGCTCACTTCATGACAACTTACCTGCCATTTTAATTCTGTCAGTGTGTGCATGAGTCTTTGAATAGTGCTGGCAGGGAATTCTGATATACTTTTACATTTTATAACCTAAGGGACTCAAGAAAATGTTATGAGTATAAATGTGTTGCTTGTGAAAACTCATTGTCAACTTATCTTCCGAACAACTTGCTCCAGCTATGCTTACTGCTTTTAGTGCTTCTTTGCTGGTTATAATATGGATAGTCACTCTGGTCCAGCTGGCTCTTCTCCTGCAAAACCTAGAAAGAAAAAAAATTACTTAACAGGAAGTCTTTGGTGTTATTGTGGTCTCAGTCTACACCTCATCCAGTAGTGGGTTAACCTGCAGTGGCCATTGGTTGTTACTCAGACCATTCACTTATCTCTCCAGCTTCCTCTGTTGTAGTCCTTTCGGCCTACACAAGCCATTGGTCACAAGGGCGCCCGCAGGCAGGTGCAAGGGGGTGCACTTGCACCCCCCCCTGGAATCGACTGGCCAGGAGATTAATTTACTTCTAATTTAAAAAAAAAAAAAAAATTTAAGGATGTTCTTCTTTAAGAACGTCCTTTGCGTCCAGTCGTACAAATGGAACAGGTGCTTGCGACCTGTTTTTTTCTTCTGCATACGTGCGACCGATGGTTTACGTCTTCATCTTCTGCATCCGCGCGCGGAATTTGATCTCCAGAAGCTGTTTGGACTTGGGATGAGCGTACAAGTGAGAGAGGTAGGTGTGTACATGTGTTTTGAAGTGTTTAAGAGGTGTACAGTGTGTGTGTGTGTGTGTGTGTGTGTGTGTGTGTGTGTGTGTGTGTGTGTGTGTCGGGAGGCCTTGATCCTAGGCTTTAAAATACAACCCAGTTAACTGCGAGTGGAAGAAGGTATGTCGCTTAAACCTGAAAACTCAAAGGGGTATGTAAGATAAAGTGAAGAGCATTGGAGGGCTCAATGAGATTTCAGAGATGCGTTTGGACTGGGGAACATTTCTGTAAAAGATGCTGACTGGTACTTGAAATGCAGTTGATCTTGCCAACAGTGCGTAGTGATAACATAGGGAACCTGTCTAGTTTAATAGCATCTATAATATTGGAGGTTAGAAGACTAAAATATGACGTCATTATCTGTAAAACGGGAACTTGAATGTAAGTCTGACTGCGGTAAGAAACTTCGTTAAAAGTGATGTTCTTCATTTAAATAAGTTTGTTCGAGTGCTGCAGAGTTCATAAAAGTTGGTGTCTATAATAAGTAATTTAAATTTATAAGAATATTATTATTCTTGCTTAAAAAAAAATCAATGACCAATTTAGAAGATTGTATTTGTTTTTATTCACATAAAGCTGTTCATGAATTTCTGCACAAGCTGCTTAGAATCGACTTTGTGTGTCATAAAACACATTCAAACAATTACAAATATTTTTTACATATCAAAGTATTTGTCACATCAATGGTGTGAGCTCCCAATATATCATATATGCACGTAATTTAAACCCCAGTCACTATAGAAATAACAACGTTGTATGCAACAGTTATGTTAATGTGAATTATCGTCCTGTGCTAGAAAGTCTGACTTATCTTTGAAGAAAACAATGGATGGAAACACACACACACACACACATTATATATACATATATATATATATATATATATATATATATATATATATATATATATATATATATACAGAGAGAGAGAGAGAGAGAGAGAAATGCAGAAAAAGAGGGAGATCAAGGGCCTACTCATAAGAGCTATTTCACAGGCCATCCCTCATAGCAATATCCAATATCTTACAGGCGACAGAGGGATGATCTCTGCCTCATTTAAGAGTGCCTCAACTGACTCCAACTGACTGTGTGTGTGTGTGTGTGTGTGTGTGGGGGGGTCATACTGTTCAGTTATCCAGATTTTTATTTGCCTCATATTTTCAGATTCTTTCTCATAAAATTGTGTTTTTCTGGCAAATCATTGAGGACTGAACTCAGAAAATAATGGCAGACATTTGAGCTTTAGACTTCATATCTTTCAGAAAATGCATACTAATGCAAACCATGTTGTTCTATCCACTTTCTAAGGAGGTAGGGGGATGAATGTGCTGGACTCATACCTCTCAACTGTACAGATTTTCACAGAATCTCCAGATTTTTACATTGCATTTTTGGTCTGTTCCTCAAATATTCTGTTTGACAAATCACTGGGATGAGCTAAGGATGAAAGTTACTAAATAAATGACATGCATTTGAGTTTCAGACTTGAGATCCTTCAGAAAATATATTCTAACAGAAATCCTGTTATTCTAGCAACTTTCTTAATGTGTCCCCAATTTGGGGCCTGTGTGTGTGTGTGTGTGTGTGTGTGTGTGTGTGTGTGTGTGTGTGTGTGTGTGTGTGTGTGTGTGTGTAAAAGGGAGGTAGCATACCCCTCAGCTGTCAATGTTTTTGCAGAATGTCCAGATTTTTGCCCCATATTCCTCCTAAAAAATATTGAAGTTGCTAAATAGTTTTAGACATCATATCCTTTAGAAAAATGCATACCAACACAAATCATGTTATTCTAGCAATTTTATAAGTTCATGAAAGCAATATTTATAATATGTCCCTGTTTATTTTTGGCTTTGTCCAGATTTCTTGCACTAAGAAGTTGAGGTGTGTGTGTGTGTGTGTGTGTGAGAGAGAGAGAGACAAAGCAGCTAGAGCCAGAGAGAGAGAGAAATGCCCTAGTTAGATCTAGCAGGTGGAATTTATTTTCAAGTGCATTTTCAAGGAATTGTGAGCTTCAACGGAAGCAAAGGTTACTGCTGCTCATGCTGTCTGCTTAAAATGTGCAACTGTTTTGTTTAGCAAATGGTATTATTATTGGGGTATAGAATTTTAAAGCAGTGTTAGCACAGTAGGTAGAATACTTGCATCTTGATGCAAAGGGCTGTATGTTCTATTCCTACAGCATGTACATTTGTATTTTAAGGGGGTATGGTACTGCAGTCCTTAGTATGTCCTCCTTTGGATGAAACACCTAATAACTATGAACCTGTTTTTCAGCTTGCCACCCATTCCCTATTGTAATATACCAGCTAATCATTTATTTTAATGTAACACAGGCAATTTATTATTCAAGGGCAACAGGCACTGAATTTGTAAATGAAACACTGAAATATAAAGTTGTTTTCTAGCAACAACTTCTTCATTGGTTTCAAATCTCTTTAATGTGAAATTATTCGGATTACTTTTACTTCTGCAGAGATTATGCATATTGATTGATATTGGTGGATTGTATGACAGACGTTTGAGTGGCCCTTTATGGTTGAAATGTTCTGAATTGGGCAGGTTGTCATTATTGGTTCATATGATTTGTTTCATTGCTTAAAGGAAAAATGTTCAGAACTATACATTTAAAACACACTCTAACAAGTGGTGCTGTATTATGCAAGGGATATAATTCAGTTATTATATAGTATAATTAATACAGTCAGGAAGGTAAATCAAAGAACTTTTGCATGATGTTCTTCATTCCACATTGCTGCAGTCCTAACTATTGGGGTAGTCCGCTGTCCAGTCGGCCCGAATACCAAAGTATATGGCTGACGTCGGTCAGGGCGCATTAGACTGACGTCAGTACGTCAGGGTACTAATGCGCATGACCGACGTCATATCCTCAGTCTTTTTTGCCGCATGGTCCGATGCAGAAGCAATTTTGCGAGTGCAGGTTGGCGTTCTGAAAGTTTCTGAAGTCAGAGTTTCAGACCGAATCAAAGTTGGCTAAGTACCCGTTGGGATTATTTTGGTTTTTCTTGCCTCAGTATTTAACGGATGTCAGAAAAAGTGAATAACTGTATTTCTTGTGGGAAACAGATACCTCATAGGGATTATCATACTTTGTGTATACCTTGTTTAGGGCCTGAGCACGGCGTTGTTGGATGCCGCTCTTGTGCTAGATTTAACAAACGCACTATTAAGAGAAGGTTAGACTGTGCCAGGTTAGTGTTTGGGAAGCGTTGTAATTATAAAATGCCGTCGGATGCTCCGGCGCCGGCTTCGGCCGTAAAGCGCAAGGACAAAGCAGCAAAGCCTAGAGGGAAGAACCGACAGTCCCAGGCGCCGGTTCTTTGGAAAACTCAGTGGAGCGGAGGTTCTGCCAGGTGTTTCTTTGGAGTCTCAGGGAGAGACTTTACTGTTACAGGATGTATCCTCTCAGGAAGTAGGCCAGGCTGAGGGGGCTTCTCAGGTGGCTGTTCTTCCCTCTCTTCCTAAGGTGGTTAGAGCCTCCCTTCTGTTTCCAAGACTTCTTTGAGAGGCAGGCCAAGTGTAGCTTCAGTGGGGGTTTCTCCTAGTGCTTCAGGGTCTTTGCCTAAGAAACATATGCTTAAAATGGCAGAGGATTTGATTACTATGATAAGAGGTTCTATGCCCCCTCCTGATAAGAGGCCTAGGGTGGAACCTGAGTTTGAGAGTTTTGAGCAATGTTCGGAGGCTTCTGAGTCTTGACTGAAGACTTGCAGGAGTATCCTCCTTATTCTGATTCTGATGTGGATGATTCTACTCCTTCGGCTTCCCTCCTGAGGATTTTTCATTTTCAGAGACTCTACATTCCATGAGGAGCATTTTAAATGGGAAGGTCAAGATTTCTCTGATTCCAGGAAGAGGCTTAGGGAATTCTTGTTTTTACCCCAGCATAGGCCTTTAGCTATACCTCCTGTTCTGAATGTGGTGGAAGATGTTTTTGCAGAGGCTTCCCTGAATCCTGATTCTTTGCCTCCTGCCCCAGTTAAACCGGATAGGTATTATAGGGTGCCTGAAGCTCATAAGTATCTTGTTAAGAGTCCTAGGGCAGACCCGGAAACTGTCTCTCAGGGGCCTAAAGGTGTGAAGGCCTCAGTTGTTAAAAATCCTGTCCCTCCTGATAAAGAGGCAAGGGCTTTGGATAGATGGGGAAAGAAAGTGTATACTTCTTCCACTTTAGCCATGAGGGCGTTGAATTGTCAGTTTCACATGTTAAAATATCAGAATTATCTCCTTTCACAACTGAAATCTAAGGTGGATGCTCTGGCGGAAGGTATTGAGTGTAAAGAGTTGCAGGATTTAGTTCATGTGTCTGAACAGGTGGGCAAACATTCCTTGCAGTGTGGTTTTGATGCTGTGCAGGCCTCCTCGAGGGTGGCTGCCACTGGTTCTGTTCTTCGTAGGCACGCCTGGTTGAGAGATCAGAATTTAGCTGAGCATGTTAAAACGAGGATTTTGGATGCTCCTTTGCAGTCTGATGTGTTGTTTGGTTCACCAGTGGAAGCAGTCTTAAAGAAAATGGAGGACAAAGCTAAGTCTATGCAAACTGTTAAGGATTTTTTGCAGGTGCAGCCTCCGAAGTTTAGTACAAATTGGCCTTCTAAGGGATGGACTTATCCTGCTTATGATTCCCAGTCTAGGGGTAGGTCTAGACGTGGTAGGGGCAGAGCTCAGGGTTCCTTTAGGCCTAGGACAGGGAGTTCCCCTGCTCAGACTTCTGGTGAGGGCAGGGGTCAGTCCTTTCGTAAGCAGACCCAATGACCTGCCTTTCCAGCTGCCAGTTCATTCTTGCCTGGCAGCACCTTTGGGAGGAAGGCTGTCTCTTTTCAAAGAAAATTGGGATTTAATTACCCAAGACAGATGGGTTCTGGATATCATTCACCACGGTTACAGGTTTTATTTCCATACCTTGCCTCCTTTCAAAGGCATGCCAGACATTCCTCCTCTACAAAGAACAGAGGCTCACAAGCAAATTTCTCTGTTGCTCCTAATAGGGGCCATTCAGCCAGTTCCTGTACCAGAAAGAGGCCTAGGATTTTATTCTCGCCTGTTCCTAGTACCGAAGAAAGGGAACACGTGGAGACCAATTTTGGATTTATCTATCCTCAACACTTATCTGGACATTCCCAAGTTCAAAATGTTGACGTTACAACAGCTTTTACCTCTGCTGGGCAAAGATCACTGGATGGTAACTTTAGATCTCAAGGAAGCTTACCTTCATGTGCCTATAAGACTAACTTGCAGGAAGTATCTGCGTTTTCGAGCTGGAAATTCTCATTATCAGTTCTCTGCATTGCCCTTTGGCTTATCTACTGCCCAGAGTATTCACAAAGGTTCTGGCTCCAGTGATAGCTTACTTCAGGCTAAAAGGAATCCAAATCTATCCTTACTTGGACGATTGCCTGATTCTGGCTCAAGAAAAGGAAGATCTTCTACAGCATTTGGAATATGTCATAGCAGTGCTAAGATGCCTAGGGTATTCTGTGAGCGAAATAAAGTCCAGTCTAGTACCCTCTCAAGACATGTGCTTTCTGGGTGTGAGACTGAATACAGCAGCCCAGATGGCCTTTTAACCCCGGACAAACAAAAGAATCTTTCCAATTACTTCCATCACCTATCTCTTCAGTCCGGGCTGACTGCAAGGACAGTCCTTCAAGCCTTAGGGTTCATGGCATCTTGTATTCTGGTGCTTCCCAATGCCAAACTGCATATGAGGAAGCTGCAATGGTATCTCAAAAATGTATGGACACAGCACTGCCAGGATTTGGACACTGTCATTCAAATAATACCTTGCATTCAAAAGGAATTTTTGTGGTGGGCTCAGGAATGTCACCTAAACAAGGGACTCTCTGTGACCCGGCCAGAGGCGAGTCAGATTCTAACGACAGATGCCTCAGACATTGCTTGGGAGCTCATCTAAATGGAAAGTGGATACAAGACAAGTGGCCTGCCAGACTACAGCATCTACATATCAACATGAAAGAGATGTTAGCAGTCCAGTTTGCATTAATGGCTTTCAAGGAATTACTTCTTCCAGGGCAGGTGTTGATTCTAACAGACAACACAACTGTCATGTGGTACATCAACAAACAAGGGGGAACACATTCTTACCCATTGTGCAGGCAAGCAATGATTTTATGGGAGACTGCGCTCAGCTTGCAACTAACTCTTCAGGCAAGGTTTCTGCCGGGAGCACAGAACTCCTTAGCAGATGTGTTAAGCAGACAAATCATGGATCCCCACCAGTGGAAACTGGATTTTCATGTATTTCAAAAATTGACAGTGTCATGGGGAACTCCAGACATAGATCTGTTCGCTTCTCCACTAAACCACCAGCTGCCAAAGTTTTGCACAAAGAGGTTTCATCACACAGCTTGGAAAGTGGATGCTCTTTCTTTCAGTTGGAAAAATCTTCATGTGTATGCGTTTCCACCTCTGCCTCTTCTTCCAAAGGTGCTTCTAAAGGTCAGACAAGACAAGCCAAGGATGATTTTAATAGCTCCAGATTGGCCTCGGCAGCACTGGTATCCATTACTGAGGAGTCTGGTAAGGAAGCCTCCATGGCCTTTACCTTTGATTCCACACCTGTTGTCTCAGAGGGACGGTCATCTGCTCAATGTCAAGCTTCACTCTCTTCATCTGACAGCCTGGCATATTCTGTTTTGAAAGACAGCAGGTCTCAACTTCCTCAACAAGTTTTAAATGTGATTATGGAAGCCAGAAGACCTAGTACAAGGAAAGTGTACGCAGAAAAATGGAAGAGATTTTTATTTTGGAGTGCAGCAAACAATTTGGAGATTTCTGAGCCTAATTTGAGTGTGGCTCTTCAATATCTTACTGAGTTATTGGACAAAGGTTTGTCTTTCTCTTCCATTAAGATTCATGCTGCAGCAATTTCAGCTCACTGTGATTGTGACCCACCATTGTTTTCGCATCCTTTGTTCAAGCAATTTCTTAGAGGGGCAAAGAATATAAGACAACGTAGAGCTCCTACTCCTGCTTGGGATCTCAATTTTGTGTTGGAGAAACTTACTCTACAACCTTTTGAGCCTCGGCTACTGCTGAATTGAAATACTTGTCATGGAAGACTGCTTTTTTGTTGGCCATTACTTCTGCAAGAAGGGTTTCTGAGTTGCAGGCCCTTATGGCAGTGGAGCCTTTTTTGATTTTTCATAAGGATAGGGTATCTTTACGTACTAATCCTTCCTTTATGCCTAAGGTGGTTTCTAGTGTGGCTTTAAACCAAACTATTCATTTGCCTACTTTTTATGCAGAACCCCAAAATAAAGGGGAAAGATTTTGCACACTTTAGATGTACACAGGCAATTGCGTTATTATTTGAGCAGGACTAAGGATTTTAGGCAGTCTCAGCAGTTGTTGGTTTCCTTTGCTTTGAGTTCACAGGGCAAGCCTGTGTCAAAACAAACTATTTCTAGGTGAATTGGGTGTTGCATTGCATTTTGTTATTCCCATCATGGCAAGGAGATTCCAGCTGGGATTAGGCCTCATTCCACTAGGGCTACTGCCACTTCAACAGCATTTCTAAGGGGGGTGGCAACTAAGGATATTTTGGAGGCAGCTACTTGGAGTTCAGTGCATACTTTCTCTAAGCATTATCACCTTCCTCTCTACTCTAAGTCTAGGGCTGGTTTTGCCACAGCTATTTTGCAAGGCATGTTGTCAGTTCCTGCTTCCTTATGATTTGCCAGCCTCCCTTACCTCTGCTTTGGGATTCTACCCAATAGTTAGGACTGCAGCAATGTGGAATGAAGAACATAGTACAGTTTTGTACCTACCATAAATGTAGATGTTCGAGGATCCACATTGCTGCAGTCCAATTTACCCTCCCTCCTTCCCCTCTGTGTTTAGGGGTGGTTGTGTAGGTGAGGTTGTCTTCTGCTAATTTTGTATATATTGTACATATTTTTGGTGCAGGTATGTTTGGAGTTTTTGGGTTTTGGCCTTATCTTTTCAGGGTCTTCTGACATCTGGGGCAAGAAAAGACTGAGGATATGACGTCGGTCATGCGCATTAGTACCCTGACGTACTGACGTCAGTCTAATGCGCCCTGACCGACGTCAGCCATATACTTTGGTATTCGGGCCGACTGGACAGCGGACTACCCCAATAGTTAGGACTGCAGCAATGTGGATCCTCGAACATCTACATTTATGGTAGGTACAAAACTGTACTGTTCTAAAGATGTGTGCAAGGAGCCTATAATTTGAAAATAGCCCAAAAGTAAACTTACCCTGCCACTGTCCAGATGCATTTTCTTTGAATGTGGGTTTCAATGCTGTTTCAGTGAATGTGGGTTTCAAAGGTAGAGAAGTTTTAATGCTAAGTCTGTTTTCATTGTATGACTTTTGCTTTGTTTAGGTTTAGTAAATGTCTATCAGTGTTTGTGCTATAAAATTTGAATTAAAAGTTTTAAATGAAATCCAAATATCCGTACTCATTGTAGAAGTAAAGCATAAAACAGTATGTACACTGAGAGATTTGAACAGTATCTATGACAAATGGGGAGAAATAGCCAAGTAATGGGACACTGGAATGGCTGCGTGGGTGGGCAGAGGGGTTGGGGCTGCATGGGCCGAGGGGGTGGGATGGCATGGGCGGGGCTCTGAGTTTGCACCTCCCTGCAAAAAATTCTGTGGGCTCCCTTGATTGGTCACCCATGATGTCTTTGGCTATTCCACTGTTCAACATTGACGTGGGAGTACCATATTTTCTGGGTCTGGGAGACACTCCTGGAGATTCTTCTCAGGTTTACAGAGGTAAAAAATCATTAGACTTGTGATGCCCCAACATTGCCCAGTAATCAAGGAGCCTCAGTCCTCACCACTGGCAACAGTGGGGACATACACTGTGGGAGGATGACAAGTACACACACAGTAAAGTGCAATTTCCATTAAGAGCACATGGAGACCACAGTCAGTCTGGGGCTGGTTTCTGCCTCTTTCTCCAGATCCCCAATAGGATTCCCCACTGGCACAGCTATAGAGTGTAGTCCTTAACCAGGGTTCCAAGCTAAGTCCTCCAACACTTTGTCTGTCCAACCAGTGCTTCGTGTCCCTGCCTAAATAGCTGACACACACACATACTTTGAGATTTGTTTTACACACACACACACACACACACACACACACACACACACACACACACACACACACACCTGGGGAAGGCAGGCACAGGTTTACTAGTTATGCCCCCTTCTGCCCAGACTATAAGGTAGTTATCACTGCCAACAGAACCCCTACTTATCAGCTACTGTAAGGCCCTTACAAAGGGTGTTCAATCCTACTGTGTAATGCTACTATTAATCCAAATGGTAGTCTGCCCAAGCAAGGCTGTTTAGGATTGGCCTGTACAGTGTCATCAGATACATGTGCAAGTCATCTAGGAGCTTAAATACGTCTCACAAATATGACCCACAAAGATAGGTTTAAATATATTTAATAATAAATAATAACAGAACAAGACAATACTCAGTAAACAAACACAGTTTCTTCAGAGTTGAAAATCACTGGAAATATTTAAAACAACATTGCAGGACAGTCTCAAATACATAAAGAAAACATCTAAGTTATACTTCACTATATTCCTATCTGAATCTAAAAAAAGAGTTACTATGCCATACAAAAATTGCTTACAGCAAGGCAAGTGCAGAGGGTGGTGATGATGAGTGGATGTTCTTGCTAGGTCCAAGACAAAATACAAACTGCCCAGTCTCTCTCTGAGAGAGTTCTTAAATTAATATCAAGTATTACTGCTAGGTTAGCTTGGATGACATCACTTTTTGTTACCTGACTTCAGTTTCCTGGCCAAAACAGAAACTAACAGAATTTAACATCTCTGTGTGAAAAATACATATCTATCAGATGTTTGCAGATCTTGGAAGTCATACAACAATAAAACACGTTTACATTTTAAATCTAGTAATTATTCTCTTTCAAGACAATGCAAAAACTTCTAGCTCTAGACATTGTGTCTGCTACACTGAAACTGAGAGAACTTTTATAGCACAATCGTAAAGCACTTTAATTTCAACTTATTTTTTTTTTAAGTTTTGCAAGTTAACCCTTTTATGTTCTAGTTTCTACTGTTAAACATACATTTGCACAGGTATATAGTTTATATGCATTTCTGTTCTAAGTCAGCAGGGCATGCTGTGGTTACATTTTAGCTCAGTACATAACATGCAGTTCTCTATAAATCATATCAGTATTCACAAATGACACAGAATTATTTACAAACTTCTAGATAGCTGGGCTGGCAGTATTTCCCTATATCCCAAGACTAAACAGACGTTCCTACTTTGAGTCTGTCTTCTTCCACTGGAACACCTATCAAGAAAAAACAAAAGATTAGACATTGCTGTTCATTGGAAGAAGTAATTACTGTTAAGAAAGATGAGTCCCTTACCTTGGTAAGGCAGGCATTACAGACAATGACTATTAGTACACAGAAGATTTTTACAGATTGTTATCCCTTGTAAAGTAATTTCTGAGGAAACAGAATCTGCTGATTCTGACTTTGACAAAGGTAGGACTTCTACAGTTTTCCAAGTCCATTTCACTGATTGTGAGGAAAGTATTAATTCTTATCCTACGTAGAGGAGTTTTATTTTTAATTAGACCATAGCCAGTATGAATGAGTTATGTTCATGGGAACAAACAGATGTTCCCACCCTGAACTGAGCAGATATTATATATTACAAATGAATATACCCCATTCCTTTCCCAATCCTCTTGTATTTCAGGCCAAGGTGGATGTGTTGAATGCTGCCTGTGATTATCCTGATACCTAGCCATCAGTCTCTAAAAAAGCAGATAAACTGTAAAAGGAACCACAGACTAATACATTTCTTTTTTCTCGTCTTACCTTAGGCCCAAGTGCCATTTCATTTGCGTCTCATACTGGAACAGGCTGGTACTCTCAATGCCTGCCCTTCACCTGGTGATAAAGAGGGTGATATGTTAGACCATATAGGTAAGAGACTGTTCCTTTTCTTCCACTTTAACTTTCAAAATTCTGAAATACCAGGCATATATATGGAAATTATGCTTTGTTATATGGACAGTGTGAGGGAAAAGGCTACCACTCTTCCTACAGAAGAAAGTTATTTTTTGACACAAGCTGTTTCTACTCTGTTCTGCGTATCTAAACATACTTTGAAGAATGTATATGATTATATAGATGCTTTGTCTAGGGCCACTGTGACTGCTAAATGATGAGAAGATATGCTTGGGTACATAATGACAAGTTTGCTGATGAGGTGAATTCTGAAATCTTAGATTCTGCTTTAGACAAGGAGATATGTTTTGGCTCTCCTGCTACCCATGTTCTCAAACAATATGATGAAAGGGAAAATTTGATTCAGGGAGTTTCTAAGATTGTTCATGTACCTCAACATAAATCTTTTAAGCTTCCCACAAAACCAGGCATTTTCTGGAAAATGAGGTGCTAAAAAGAGTTGGCAGGAAAGAAATAACATGAAACAGAGATAATTTCAGACAAAGGAACAGACCAATAGTACAGCATCACTGTGCCAGCATTTTCCCCCCACCATGCTTCCCTCTCCTTTGACCAGTATCTCTACAAATATGTCCCACAACCTGGTCCTCAACACTCCCCTTTGGTAAAAGATAGATCTGAAGTAGGAACTTCATTTGTCAGCAAACTTTTGGATACGGATCCGATCTCAGATCCGAGCCGGCAACTTCTATCACAGCATAGATCCTAGCTCCTAGCTCCTCCCTTTACCCATAATCCCCTACCAACCCTGACTGACCTCAGATCTAGTTTGCCGCTCTTCAAGCAACAGCTAGATTCCAGAGCTTTTAGTCAGATTCTTTGAGAAAAGAAGTTTTTCACTTTTTTCTTGTATTCCTTTTGAGCGAGTGTCTGTGTGTGTGTGTTTAGGTTTCCCTTAACGCTAGTTTCTTTCTTTTTAGCTTAAATTAGCTTAATTTTTATTTTTATTTCTCCTCCCTGCCCTCGCTGGTCGCAGTGTGTGTGTGTGTAGTGTGTAGGGGCCTAGTGAGTGTGTTTCCTTTCAGTGATGTTGGAGGCCCCTAAAGCCATTTTTTCGAAATGCACCGAGTGTGGTCACAAGCTTTCACCGGCTGATGGCCACACTCGGTGCGTTAGGTGCCTTGGGGTTGAACACCTCACCTCGGGTTGTGTGATTTGCGCTGCGTTCAACCCCAGGGCACTTAAGGATTGGAGGTCGAAGCAGGTTCTGGCAGGCCTTTTGTCCCCAGACCCGGCTGCGGCCTCCAGTACTTCTGTGACCGTTACCCAGTCATCGGTAGCGGCCACTCCTGCCCCCCTCCCTCCGACCGGGACTCAACCTCCCACTGTGGCTTCGGAGGTGAGGGAGGCCAGGAAAGAGAAGTGGAGGGAGAAGCACCTTAAGTGGCGGGCCGAAGACTCTTCCTCGGCCCCGCCTGCCAAACGGGCTTCTCCCTCCAAGGTTTCTGGTTCGCCTCCTCCTCCTCGGATCCGATCCCCTTGCTTCTCACCGGGACCTGAGGAGGAGGTTACCCGGTCCCCGTCGAGGTGGCACTCCAGGCCTGCCTCGGTGGCCTCCTCGAGGTCCACCTTCAGTATGTCGGATGCGGACATGGACCGGATGATAAGGAGGTTCATCCAGGCCCAGATGCAGATGGGATTGCTCTTGCCTCCCCTCCAGGGGCTCAGGCCTTTTGCTCCTATCGCTCCTTCTCCGACCCGCCTTCTGGGTTCGGAGCTGTCGGAGCCGAGCCGCGTTGGATCCTGGGGTGGGTCGGAGCCGACAGTGCTAGGCACTTCGGCTCCGACGATTCCCTCGAGTTTGTCGGATCCGACCTCTCAGAGCCGTGGGCCGTGCTTCGGATCTGAGGGACTCGGTGTGCTTTCGGCCCCGTCCCGGTCGGAGCGCGCGGGTCCTTCGGATCCGATAGTCTGGGCTCCGGGTCCGATCCCCGCCTGGGAGCCGAGTGGGAGTCGGATCTCGGATCTGTCAGAGAGCGGCTCCCCCTCGGCTTTCGCGGTGGAGGAGAGGGTACTGTTGAGCGCATCCAGGCCTCCGGTCCTGGCTTCGGCTCCCCCCTGCACTCCCTCTCAGCTGGTCCTGGCTCCCCTCACCCGGCCTTCGGGGCAGCCTGCTTCAGCGCCTCTAGGTGTTCCGTTGGAACAGGATATTGCTGGTGAGGACTCCTCGGACAGCCCCCCCCCGAGGAGGTTCCTCGCAAGTCGAAGTGCAAAAAGAGGCACGTGGACTCCCCTGAGTCCCTCACTGAAGATACGGACTTGGATGAAGGGGAAGGCTCCCCAAGGTCACCCCCCGAGGATGTCTCCTTTGGAGACATCATGGAAATGATGCTCAGAATCGGGGGGGGGGTCTGCCCCCAAGGCTTCTTCTGACGAGTCCGTATTCCTAGAGGCGTTCGAGGCAGGGCCATCTACCTCTTGGGTGTCCCCTCCCCCCGACCCCTTGGTGGATCTTATAGCCACTAGGGCTTGGAGGGAGCCGGACACTGTAGAGCCTGTTCCCAAGCGCCCGGACAAAATCTTGAGCCCCCCGTCAGAGAGAACCCATTGGAGCAGAGGTCCCCCTGTGGATGCCATGTTGGTGGCAGCAGCCACCAAGAGAGAGTTGGCTCAGGAGAGCCCCACGGTTCATCCGCCGAGCAAGGAGTCTCGCGCAATGGACCGCCTTGGGAAGCGGGCCTTCAGTTCAGCGACCTTCTCCATGAGGACCCTGAACTATATGGCACACGTCATTCAGATGCAGCGGGATCTAATTAAAGAATACGCTGCTTCCCCCCCAGGGTCCATGTCGGAAGGAGACAAGCAACTGTACTCCTCCCGAATGTCCACCCTACATTCTATTTCCAACACCTCTATACGGCTTTTGTCTCACGCCACTGAGGGAGCTGCTAGAGCAGGCGGAGTCGGGCTGGTCATGAGGAGGCAAGCCTGGCTCCGACATTGTGACTTCTCGGAACCCTTTAAGGCGTCATTCGCGAATGCCCCTTTTGATGGTTCTGCATAGTTTGGCAAAACCGTTCGCGACACCCTTGTCCAGAGCGAGAAAGACGGGAAGACGTTGTCTGCCGTCGGAGTCCGCTTCTCTGCTCCCCAGAGGTCCTTTGCCAAGAACCAAAAGGGTCAGAAGAAGATGTGGTTCCGGAAATCGCATCAATCCCAGTCTGCTCCGGACAACCAGTCCTCTCGTGGCAGAGGAGGACAGGGAGGATGCCGCCCTAGAGGCAGAGGGGGTCCCAGGAATTTTGGGTCCAGAGAACCCTTCTCTGAAAGGCCCACGCAGAACCCCTGAGGGGTTACCCGGCTGCTCCACTCTGGAGGCAGTCGGGGGACGTTTTTCGAGGCACCTAGCAATGTGGGAAACCATAACAACGGATCGCTGGGTGCTTCGTGTTATATCCAGAGGCTACCAGATTCTCTTTCTTGTAACCCCCAGAAACAGAAGCCTCCCCGATGTACCACCCAATCAGAGGGAGGCGGCTGCTACAGAAATTCAGCAGCTCTTACAAAAAAGAGCCATCCAGCCCGTCCCCCCAGATCAGCTCAGATCAGGGTTTTACTCCAGGTTCTTTCTGGTGCCAAAAAAGATGGGGGACGCAAGGCCCATCCTGGACCTCTCTCTCTTGAACCTGGCAGTACCAAAAGTAAAGTTCCCGATGGTCACATTGCAATCTATTCTCCCACTACTGAGGGAGAACGACTGGATGTGCTCAATAGACCTCAAGGATGCGTACTATCATATTCTCGTAGACAGATGCTCCAGGAGGTTTCTCCGCTTCCGGCTGGGAGCCAGCCATTTCCAGTTCAGGGCCCTTCCCTTCGGTCTCACCTCAGCCCCCAGGGTGTTCACCAAGGTCTTGGCAGTGATAGCGGCCCACCTGAGACTCCAGGGAATTCAGGTCTTTCCGTACTTGGACGACTGGCTCCTTACCGCCCCAACAAGGCATCTTCTTTGCTCATGCAGGGATTATTTCCTCAATCTGGCTCCACTCTTAGGGCTCACCATCAACATGGCCAAATCCTCCCTGGCTCCTACACAAGTATTGGATTTCATAGGGGCGAGGTCGGACTCCAGACTGATGATTGCTTTCTTGACTCCAGATCGGCTTCAGAACCTGAGGTTGCACGTGCAGGCTATCCTTCAACTTCAAGCTCCTTCAGCAGAATTGGTCCTGAGGGCTCTGGGGTCCATGGCGGCAGCAATTCTGCTGCTGCCATTGGCCCGGCTGAATATGAGGGTCATACAGTGGACCCTCCAGGTACAATGGTCCCTATATCGCAAACCCCTGTCTTATCCCATTCCCTTAAGCAGGGTTTGCAGAAGGTCACTCGTGTGGTGGCTCCAGTCCTCCAATCTCCACATGGGACGCCCCTTCTCGCTGCCTCCACCAGTCGCCACAGTGACCACGGACGCTTCTCGCCTGGGGTGGGGGGGGGCACTATTCGGGTAGAACAGTCCAGGGCATGTGGAACGACATGGAGACCTCATTGCATATCAACGTCCTGAAGATGAGGGCGGTGCTTTTGATGTTGCAAGCACTTCACAACCCTCTTCCGGTGGGGACGATTGCGGTACAGACGGACAACATGTCAGTCATCTGGTACATCAACAAACAGGGGGGAACCAGGTCTTACCCTCTCTGCCGCGAGGCCATGAGAGTGTGGGAATGGGCGATATCCACCAACCGCTTTCTCATAGCAATGCACATTCCGGGACGGTCCAACATTTTAGCGGACAGGCTCAGTCGTACTATCCTCACTCCTTACGAGTGGTCTCTCAATCCTCTGGTGGCAGAGCAAGTATTTGTCCGATGGGGGCGACCTTGTTGCGATCTTTTTGCCTCTCCCTCAAATACCAAATGCAACGATTACTTCGCTCTGATCCCCCCTCCGGGGGAGTCCCCGAGAGACTCTCTAGTTCATGCTTGGCCTCCCGGTCTGCTTTATACCTACCCGCCTCTGCCCCTGATGTTAAAACTATTGCAGAAAGCCAGTCAGATGGGGAGCAAGACGATCTTTATTGCCCCATTCTGGCCTCGTCAGACGTGGTTCCCTTACCTATGGTCTCACCTGATTCATCCGCCCTGGATTCTGGATCCCCTTCCGGATCTCATTTCACACCCCCTAGGTCTCCCGACTCCGAACCTGGCCAACCTAAAGCTGACGGCTTGGTTGCTCCAGTTCCACTCCTGATAAGGACTCCCGGAATCTCATCACCAGTCAAAGCCATTCTAGTAGCAGCTCACAAGCCTTTCACCAGAAGGGTCTATCGGAGTAAATGGAAACGTTTTTCCATTTGGGCAGAGCACCGTCATTTAGATCCTTTTACGGCGCCGGTAGCGTCGGTTCTAGATTTTCTAACTTCTCTTTTTCACCAGGGGGCTAGTTCTTCCACGGTCAAGGTGCAACTTGCAGCAATTTCACACTATCATGTAGGGCAGGAGTCAGGCCCGCTTATTGCTTCCAAACTGTGTAAGACCTTCCTTAAGGGTACCTTCCTCCTCAGGCCCCCGGTCAAAGAGGTGGTCCCTCCATGGGATTTATCCCTAGTTTTACAGGCCTTGTCTAGCCCCCCCTTTCGAGCCGGCGGCCACTGATGATCTTAAATACCTCTCTTGGAAAACAGCCTTTTTGGTGGCCATAACTTCAGCTAAGAGGGTCTCGGAACTCCAGGCTCTCTGTGTCAAACCACCGTATTTGGTCTTCCACCCAGACAGAGTTCACCTCAGGATCAATCTGTCTTTTCTACCTAAGGTATCTTCGGAAGCTAACATTAATCAATCTATTAATCTTCCAGTATTCTTCCCCAACTTTCAAAACAAAGGAGAGTATAAACTGCACTCTTTAGACGTGCACAGACAACTACGTTTTTATATTCATCGAACTACTGGTCATAGGCAATCCGATCAGTTGTTTGTCTCCTTTGCCAAAAACAACTTCGGCAAGTCAGTTTCTAAAGTTACCCTCTCCCGATGGATATCTAGTTGTATTCTCTTAGCATATCAGAGCTCGGGAAGGCCTGCACCTCAGGGAGTCCGTGCCCATTCTACTAGGGCCGTTGCTACATCGGCTGCTTTCAAGGCTAGGGTTTCTCTGGATGACATTTGTTCCGCAGCCACTTGGGCTTCATCTCATACCTTTATCAGCCACTACAAAGTAGATATTGTCTCCCGAGGTAGGGCGTCTTTTGGCTCTGCAGTGCTCCGGAATATTCTTCCATGAAGGCCACCCAAGATTTAGGTAGCTGGGGACTCTGTCCCAAAGGTTGCTGACAAATGAAGTTCCTACTTCAGATTAAGAAGTTATGTACTCACCATAACGTTCCATCTGAGTAGGTATCTTCATTTGTCTGCAACCATCCCCCCCTCCTTCCCCCTGACCAATATGATCCTACTTGGGGTTCTTTAGATTAGTTCCCTCTGGGACACAGTATTAGCTGTGCTATGGGGCAAACTTGATCTGAGGTCAGTCAGGGTTGGTAGGGGATTATGGGTGAAGGGAGGAGCTAGGAGCTCGGATCTATGCTGTGATAGAAGTTGCCGGCTCGGATCCAAGATCGGATCCGTATCCCAAAGGTTGCAGACAAATGAAGATACCTACTCAGATGGAACGTTATGGTGAGTACATAACTTCTTATTTCCAACTCCTAGATGATAAAAGTGGTGCAATAGGGTTACAGATGACACTGAATATAAAAAAACTTCTTTCAGGATAATCCCTTCCCATTTTATGAACCAAACAGAATTGCTTCCTCAGGTTCTCCAGTCTTTGCACACCCAATGGGTTATAGAGCTAGTCTCTGCAAACCAAAGGCTCAAAGTATTATATTGTAGAATATTTCAGGTACCAAAGAAAGAGGCCTATTGGAGACCAGTACTAGATTTTTCATTTCTAAATCTGTATGTGAAAGTACCAAAATTCAAAATGTTGATCTTGCAGAACCTGTTACCCCTCATCCCTCCCTTGAGTTACTGGGCAATAATAGACTTGAAAGATGCTTATTACCACATTTCATAACCACAGGCTAATATTCTCTGTTTCTGGGTCACATTATCAGTTCTCTGAGTTACATTTTTGTTTCTCTACGGCTCCAAAGAGTGTTTCATGAAATGCCTACCTGCATCTTGTTGTAGACTAAATGGCATTCACATTTTCCTTGTTTAGATTAATTGTTTATTTTTGTAGAGTCTTTACTCAGATTTTAAGAGTCATTAACTTGGGTTATGTTTCTTTTGACCAATCTAGGCTTCAGATAAGAAATCCCATTTCAATCCATCTCTTAAGATTGTGTTTTTGAGCTGCATTCTGGAAACTTCTCTGTAAAAAGCCTTTTTGACAAAAGAGAAGGTAGATTTTTGTCTAGAGTCTTTCCTGGACTTTTCCAGTTAGTTTCAGACTACTGCTAGAGAATTTCTGAGGATTGTAAGGTTCATGGCTTCTATGATTCTCATGATTCCTCTACCATGAGAAAAATGCAGTGGTTTCTAAAAAGCCCATGGACCCAGCATTTACATTCTGTAGAATACCAAATTCCATTTTACAACTGCATTGGCGACAACAGATTCAACAGAACCCATGTCTCCCATTCTCTCCTTAGATCCCAGACCAATCTCTCACCAAAGACATGCCAGATTTTGCTTAGGGAGCAGTTTCAATGGGAGTAAAGGTGCAAATCCTGTAGAGTCCTTGAACAAAGCACATCAACATAAAGGGGATGCTGGCTGTGATCTATGCCTTGAAGTCCCTCCATTGCAAGTGATTACAGACAGTACCACAGTTATATAGTACATAAACAAGCAAGTATGTACAAGGTTATATTCCCTATGCAGTCTGACAGTGATGACTTGTCAGTTAGCTGTTCAGCAATTCTTAACACTCCACGCATCTTACATTCTGCCAGGGCAAAATATAGTGGCAGACAAGCTGAACAGGACCAGGATAGACCCTCACAAATGGAAATCGAATAAGGAGGTCTTCCAGGAACTGATCCAGTTGTAAGGAGCACATCATCTCTTATTCTTCTCAAAAGGGTTCCTCTTGTGGCCATTTTAGCATATCTCCCCATGGATCCTCCTCTTTCTCCTCTGTTTTTTGCAAAATGATTTCTGAAAGGAGTTTTACACTGGAGACCTCCCCGTACACAGGTTATTCAACTTGGGATCTCAACTTTGTGTTGGAAAAATCAGCTATGTCATCTTTTGCACTTGTCCATCAAGTCACTTTAAAGTCTGAATCTTTCCTCCACCCAGGTTGGATAGGCTTTTGGTAATCAACCCATATAGCCTAAAAGCTACTGCAGTAGTATGAAATGATGAACATAGGACAGCTGTGCAAGTTGCATTTACCTATAACAGTAAATGTTTAAATTCCTCACTGCTGCAGTAGCTGCACCCATCCTCCAGCTCCCTAGTCTTGTATATAGTTGTAGTTTGGGATATAAAGTAAGGTTTTGTGTTTTTCTACTTTATATATTTCCTTGTTATTAATGCTTGTTTGTTTCAGGATTGTTAGATTCTTTTATTTTTATATGGACAGCAAAGTCTTCAAAAAATCTTCACTCTGACTGGTGATTTTCATCCTTGGGATTAGCCAGTCGGCAGTGAACGTGAAGGTGTTGGGGGAGGAGCTAGCTTTTGATTCCTAGGTAGGAAACTACCCATATAGTCTAAAAGCTACTGCAGCAATGAAGAATTTGAACATTTACTTTTATGGGTAAGTGTGTCTTGCACAGCTGTACAGCTGTACTATCTCTTTCATGCTTTATTATTCTCAAATCTACTGTTCCAGTTTAATTCTTCATACTAGGGCTGTTATGAACCGTATTTATTGCATAGCATTTGTCTACATTTTACCTCAGCTGCCATCTTTCTGCTCTCTCGATTAACCTTATTAACTTTTCCAAGTTCATCCTTAGACTTGTTCCCTCGTTCATCACTGCTCACACGTTGTGGGAATTTTAGAATTCATGAATGTATGCATGTCTGTAGGTATGTGTCTATGTGTGTGTGTGTGTGTGTGTGTGTGTGTGTGTGTGTGTGTGTGTGTGTGTGTGTATATATATATGGCTAGCCACTGTGGGCTATTTTAAGCCTAGCCAGTTTCCCTTTTGGTGCTTGAATTAACCAATGCCATTTGGCATTACACTGGCCTTATCCATTCCGTGGTCAATAATTATATATTACCCCAGTGAGAATAAATGGGAGCATGCCATAGATAATTTGAGGGGACCCATGCACCGGGATAAAGCATTTAGGAGTTGTCTGTTTTCATTAGTAGTACAGGGAGCAATCCTGGGTTAAATGCCCTGTTTCCCAGCCATAATGCTAAGTTGCACTTGAATATGGAGAGTGATGAGCTTTGTTTTACATGGGTGAGGAGTCCGTTCCAGAGCAGCGGTATCCTCTGCAAGATGTACCTGTCCTTCCAAACCATTCTATTGATGGTATAGAAGAGGTTTAGATCCCTAGACTGAGCATTTCCGTTGCCATTTAACTTGCTGATGTGCACTAAATCCATCTGTATTGGGTCAGAGGATGCCTTGTATGCCAGCCACAGGTCACCTCTTAGCAGTCTGTAAGATATTGAGTATAGTGACAGGGCTTTAAGTTAGTCCATGTAGGACATATTGTTTAGACCTTGTATCCATTTGGTGAGGTACCTCTGTGGGAGTTCCACTTGTTGGACGTGTCTGGATAGATACATGCCAGAGGGGGCATTATACTCAATGACTAGCCTAATGAGGTCTGAGTAAATTAAACAACAATGGACACATGTTGGTCAAAGGTTAGGTCACTGTCCACATACTTTCCCAAATCTCAAACAATTAGGTTTACTGTTAAGGGCGTATGAAAAATGTGGTAGCTCCCTGGGGTAGATGACTTCCCAAAGAATATGATAATGTATTTTTTGGCATTAACTTTCAGTCACTGGTTTTGTCATCAGTGATATATCTAGGACAAACCTTCCTGAAGGATGGCTAATTCAATTAGGGATTCATTGACTACTGCTAGCATGCTGTCATCTACAAACTTAGTTAACCAAATCCCGGTGGTATTTGCTTTTACTTCAGAAAAGTAGATGCCAAACAGGAGAGGTCCCTTAACACAACCCTGGGGAACTCCACTAGTGACCGGTCTCTTTGTGGAGGCAACTTCCCTTATTTTGATTTCCTGATTCATATCTGTGAGCCATTTGGCAATCTAGTGAGTGACACAGGAGCTTATTCCCTGTTTATTTGGCTTTTCTAATATGCCTGAGTGGGCAGATTGTGTCAGAAGCTTTGGCCAGATCAGAGTGTGCAGTACATAACATTTTTACCTTCATCCATTGCTTTGGTGACCATTTTAACAAATTTTGACAAATTCTAAACGAGAAGGGTCCAGTGTTTGGAGGTTTCCTATGTCCTTAGTGATTTGTTTTATAAGTCTTTCCAGGGCTTCTCATATGAGACTAGTCAGACCTATGAGCCCATCATTGCCTGGGTCTGTGGTAGGTCCTCCCTTATGCAAGGGAATGACTGTAGCTGTTCTTGATTTGTTGGTACAAAACCTGTATGGAGACTGAGGTTAAACAGTGTTGTTGGGGGAGTGGCTAAATCGTGCTTCATGTTATTTAAGAAGCATCCAGAGATATTGTCAGGACCCATCAATGCTGTATTGTTAGCTTTTGATAGCGCTTTATGGACTTGGTCTTGTGTGATAGCTAGCAGTGAACTAGTCTCAGGTGTATCTTGAGGGACAGATGGAAGGGAGAGAGAGTACTAAAGTTAGAGCTGAATTTATCAGCCCGTAGGTTTTTTATAACTTCAGCCTCAGTGTAGGTAACATTGTTTACAATCAGCTCAGCACTTTGCTGTGTTGTACTTTTGAAATTAAGAACACGATTAAAAAAGGCCTTGTGATTTTCTTTGACTTGGATAGCTATTTTTGCCTCAAACTTGGCTTTGGTAGATTTTATTAAGCTCTTGAGTTGTTTATTTATTTCACTGATGAGGACTCTATCATTCTGGGAGTCACTGTTCTTACTTTTGGTCAAATTCTGTTCCTTTATTATGTAAAACTTGTTGATATTATGGTTCTGCCATGTGGGTTTGTTTCTAATGTTTGCCCTGCTATTGTTTCTACAGGTACAGCTGCATTTATGGAGCTGTTTACAGGCTGGTATAGTGTGGTGGTGTATGTTTCCATGTATTCAGTGGAATTAACTGGGTTTGGTGGGGATTTGAAGCTTGCCAGACTATCATGTAGGAGTAAGTAGTTTGTCTTAGAGAAATTTCTAAAAATACCTTGGGTGGAAAAGATCTCTGGTTTCAATTTTATTTCGATAGTGATGGCTTTATGGTCAGAACTGAAAATGACAGGGGTATGCAAGGGATGGCACAAGCTGTTCCCATATTAGTAAGGACAAGATCCAAGATGCTGTAGCACCTACTTGGTACTCTGAATAATTGATGTTAAGTTGTCCAACTCCCCTTCGTTCTTGCTGTTTGGGTTGACTCGGCCATCTTCTATAGCTTGAAAGCTGTTTACTGGCTCGAGGCTACCCCTTATCCCAGCATGCCCAGCATCAGCTACCCAGATCTCGTTTGCCGCTTCAGCTGCGAGGTTGCTTCCTTACTGGCTCAGGCTTAGTATAGTTTTTTCTATTAATATATTGTTATTTATTCTTGAAAGTTTTTCAAGTATTTGTCTATTTTTTTGTTTAGATAATATTCCTTTTATCCCTTATCGCTTTCTTGTGTATTTTAGCTTTGTTGGCCGTTGCTCCATGACCCGCAGGCCTTCTGTTCACTTAAACTCATTTAAATTAGAGACCCCCCCCCCAAGGATAGCCGTTTAAATTAGAGGCTTTCCTTCTGTTCCTTAACTGTAAAAAAAAAAAAAAAAAAAAAAAGTTTAAATTTGTTTCTTGTTTTTTGTAGTATAGCTTTTTATTATTGTTGTTGTTACTATAATGTCTAAAGATACCAAGGTATCTGGCTTCAAAAAGTGTGACTCATGCTGTCAGAAAATGTCTCTGCAGATGGGCACACTAGTTGGGTATATCGTTTGGGCGTTGTTCACCTGCAGGACTCCTGTTCTATATGTCACGCTTTTAGTCCAAGTGTCCTGCAGGAGCGCAAAAACAAATTAATCCTTCGGGGATTATTGAAGCCTCAGGATTCTCTGGCTAAAAGTACTCAGCCAACGAAATCCCCTAAGTCTGTCAAGCTGTCGGCTCCACCTTCGGAGCCGACTCCTTTACTTGACCAACCAAGTATGTCGGTGCCAGCTGGCACCGACAAGACAACTTCTCCGTCGGCTCCATCTGCTATTTCAGAGCCGTCTCGGAGCCATAAGAGACTGAGGTCTCCGTCCTTGGAGTCCATCCACTCGGCACCTCTGTCACCTTTGTTACAGAGTGAACGTAGCCATCATTCTTCCCACTCCTCTCGATCCTCTAGATTATCGGATCATGATGTGGAGAGAGTAGTAAGTAGGTTGCTTAAGTCACAGGCAATGGCAAAAATTCTGTCTAGCCCACCTCAACAGGTATCGGCTCCAACTGCCTCTATTTCTGTTCCTCCTCCGACTACATTTAGCTCGGAGCCGGCGACCATGAATCCGCAGGTAGTAGAACTGTCGGCGCCGATCATCATCTCTCCTTCGGTTCCGACGTTGGCTCCGATTACCTCGATTATACCTTCTATCGAGGGATCTGGGTGCCAAGGCTCTCTCGTCGGCTCCGAGGAGGGGAGTGGCATCGGACCCTTGTCCAACCCCATTCTCTCCCTCGAGCTTTGGCGCAGGTGAGCTCGGCTCCAGCATCGGCCTCGGAGCCGTCACCCTCGACACGGAGAAAGACTCCTGTTTCTTCAGAGCCGGAGATTTCTTTGCCTAGAGGTCGGGATGCCTTCGAGGTCATGCGGAGTGTGCTGTCCCCGGAAACAGCTCTACTGCCAGCTCCATTGGCTCCTACCCCCGTGGTGTCTGTTCCAACCTCTACTCCTCCTCCAGACCCCAAGCGTAGGGAACCTATGCCCCAGGACACCCAATTGGATGAACCCTCTTCTTCCGAAGCCTCCCCTGATCACTCGGAGGAGCCTCCCCCCAAAGAAGAAGTGCAAGAGGAAGCACATAGACTCCCCTGAGTCTGTCACTTCAGATACAGACATGGATGAATCGGAAGGGTCCCCAAGGTCTACCACTGAAGATGTTTCCTTTTCGGACATCCTTGAAATGCTTAGACAGAGGGAGAGACTGGACTTCCCTAGCCCCTACCGAGGATGAGTCTGTATACCTGGATGCATTTGGTTCCCGACCTTTCACCTCCTGGGTATCTCCTCCTTTTGATCCACTAATGTCTGTAGTGGCTCGGAAGGCTTGGTCAGCTCCAGATTCTGTGGAACCTACTCTGAGGAGACCAAACAAATTTATTACAGCCCCCCCCAGGACAAGCAATTCCTCTCCAAAGGTGTGCCCGTTGATGCTATGGTGGTAGCAGCAGCCACCAAGAAAGAGTTAGCAGAAACCTCTTCATCTGTTCATCCTCCGAACAAAGAGTCTCGGATGATGGACAGATATGGAAAGTGAATGTTTGCTTCAGCGACCTTTTCAATGAGGTCCCTGAATTATCTATGCCATTTTACACATCTTCAATCTCCTGAAAGAGCTTGGAGATACCCTTCAAGATCCTACAGCTGAGGGAGCACCAGCCAAAGTAGCTTTTCAGCTTGCGACTCTTAATTCCATAGTCAACTCCTCTATGAGGCTAATTTCCTATGCAACCGATGGAGCGAGCAGAGCCACAGGGACAGGTGTGGCTGTCAGGAAACATGCTTGGATGCGGCTGTGTCAGTTTGCGGAACCCTTTCGAGCGTCCTTCACCAATACTCCCTTTGATGGCTACTTTCTCTTTGGGCCTCAGGTGAAAGACACATTGACCAGGTGTGAGCAGGAAGGCAAGACTCTCTCTGCCATGGGAATCCATTTTTCCACTCCTTCCAGACCTTATCCCAAGGGTCAGAAGAACGGAAAGATGTGGTTCCGAAAATCCCAGGGACCCTTGCCTGACACAAGTGTTGATTTTTCCCCCAGGGGCAGAGGGGGAAACAACAATAACAGACGCCGCCCTCGTGGCAGAGTGGGACCACAAAACCAGGGTAACAGAGAAACCTTCTCTGCCAAACCCTTCTAGCATCCCTGAAGGGTTGCCCGACTGCTCACCTCTGGAGGCAGTCAGGGGAAGACTTTCACTGTACCCAAAAGCTTGACAAAATATAACAAGAGACAGATGGGTACTATCCATCATATCCGGAGGTTACAAAATTCCCTTCCACGGAAGGACTGTGGCTGACCAAGTTTGCAGATGACTGCAAACTGGGCGCCATAATTGACTCTCCAGCCGACACAAGCATCCTACAAAAGGGCCTCATAGAAACAGACAACTGGTGCCAGAGCCATGGCCTCAAGCTAAACGCCAAAAAGTGTATAGTCATCCCCTTCGGCAAAAACAAAGTGCCCACAAATTACCACATAGATGGTAATCCATTAAGTACAGAAGAAGTAATTAGGGACCTGGGGACCCAAGTTGATAGCAATCTCTCATTCGACAACCATGTGGCCAAAGTGGTTAGAAAATCATTTTATATAGCCCACCTAATCATGAAGGGATTCACATCTAGATCAGGGGAGGTCATCGTGCCTCTTTACTCATCCCTCATCAGGCCCATAATTGAGTACAATGCCCCTTTTGGGATGTACCTTACCAGACACCTGCAGCAACTTGAAAGACCCCGAAAGTACCTCACCAAGAGGATCAAAGGGCTCAAACAGATGCCATATGCTGCCCGGTTAAAGAAGCTCCAGCTCTACTCAGTGGCATACTGCCTGCTCAGAGGCGATCTGTGCCTGACGTATAAAGCCATGTCCAACCCGGAATTAATGGACATGCTGCACCTCAGAAAATCCAAATCCCATCGAGCTACGCGCTCGAGAGACTTGAACCTCAGCACTGAAATAAATAGGATATGCTGAAGGGACAGATTCATAACCCAGAGGCTCCCTTCACTCTGGAATAAAATCCCAGTCCAGGTTAGGCAGAGTCCCTCACTGACTCTCTTCAAGAGGAATCTTGATGAGTGGATGGGAGATCGTAAATTTACTCCGGGTATCACTTCTGTGTCACTGTTAGACAGATGCACAGTATACTAACCTCGAAAAAGGGCATAGCAAAATTCATTTTAAAATGGGTGGCGAAAGCCAAACACACTCTGGCTAGGCTTGTAAATGCCCTAGGGCAGATAGCCTAGTATGAACTTATGAACCTATGAATCAATCCCCCATAGAATCAAAAAAGCCCATCTCAGATGTCCCACCCAATCTAAGGGATCAAGCAGTCACAGAAGTTTCAAGACTGCTAGAAACAAAAGAGCCATTCAAGAAGTCCCCGCAGACCAACTAGGATCCGGAACTTGCTCAAGATTCTTTTTAGTACCAAAAATGACAGGGGACTGGAGACCAATACTGGATCTCAGCAGAGTGAACAAATCTGTACAAAAAGAAAAGTTCCAGATGGTGACACTGCAGTCCATTTTCTCTTTTCTGGGTCAGGACAATTGGATGTGCTCGATAGATCTTCAGGACGCGTACTACCATGTCAAGCTGGACAGATGCTCCAGGAGATTTCTTCGCTTCCGGGTAGGGGCCAGTCATTACCAGTTCAGAGCTCTGCCCTTTGATCTCACCTCAGCCTCCAGGGTGTTCACCAAGTGTATGGCAGTAGTCACAGCTCACCTGAGGCGTCAAGGATTCCAGGTGTTTTCCTATCTAGATGACTGGCTCCTGACTGCTACCACCAGGCATCAACTCTTAGCGGTAAGGGATTATACAGTCACATCATGCACTCAACTAGGCATTACAGTAAATTTCGAAAAATCTGCCTTGTTGCCCTGTCAGTCTATCACATACATAGGAGCAGAATTAAACACAAAAGAAATGTTTGCGAGATTACCACAGGAAAGAGTTTCCACTATTCGTCAACAAGTGTTAATTCTAATGCAGAGCAAAGGGGTTCAAGACAGACATGTCCTCCAAGCTCTAGGCTCCATGGCAGCTGCCATTCTTTTTATCCCATTAGTGCGTTTCCACATGAGAATCCTTCAGTGGCTTCTTTTCACGCAGTGGTCTTTCCAGGAACTACCCATGTCTGACATGATCCTGATCACAGAAACATGCAAAAGGCACCTTTCTTGGTGGATGGTCTCTCCACTAGTAATTCAGGGCAGACCTTTCTTACAACCCCCTCCGGTAGCCACAGTGACCACGGATGCCTCCCTGATAGGGGGGGGGGGGCATTATCTATCAGGACAGTCCAAGGCACTTGGCAACCTCACGAGTACCATCTGCATATCAATGTCCTAGAAATGAGAGCGGTTCTCCTAGCGTTGCAAGCCCTTCAAGACTCTCTTCCTTCCGGGACCATTGCAATCCAAACGGACAACATGTCAGTGGTGTGGTACATCAACAAACAGGGCGGGACCAGGTCTTACCCCTTGTGTCAAGAAGCACTCAGACTGTGGCAATGGCCGATTTCATCCCAACGCTTTCTGATAGCAACGCACATCCCTGGGAAATCCAATGTTAAAGCTGACAGGCTCAGCAGAGCTATCCTCATGCCTCACGAGTGGTCTCTGAATCAGGAAGTTGTGGATCTTATCTTCCGCAAATGGGGACAGCCTTGATGCGACCTATTTGCCACTCCTCTCGACAACAAATGGAGCAGCTACTTCTCCCTACTTCCTCTTCCATAGGAACTGGTTACTCTACTTATGTCTAGTGTGCGCTATCACAAATGAGATCTGGGTAGCTGACGCTGGGCATGCTGAGATAAGGGGTAGCCTCGAGCCAGTAAACAGCTCTCGAGCTACAGAAGATGGCCGAGTCGGAGCCGAGGATCAGCTCCGAACCCAAGCAGCAAGAAGGAAGGCGAGATGAAGACAACTAACATGCAACGTTATGGTAGGTACATAACCTCTTTTTCCAGGGTATTGATATTGACAAAGTCTAAGAATCTCTGTGCTTGTGCACTGGTGGTGGTATAGATTTCCCAGTCTATAGATGGATAGTTTAGATCACACAGGAAAATGGTACTGGATTTAATACTGAGTGATTCCAGTTCCTGTAGATAGGTGGTGGTGCTTCTTGGAGTAAGAGAGGGGTTCTGTAGCTAGCTAATATATGATATAAGACCTTTCTGATGATTATTTGGACATGAAAAGCTCTAGTGCATCATGCTGCTTTACCAGCCTTGATGTGAGTGTCTTCTGTATGAAGATAGTGATGCCTCCATCTTTTTTCCTGTCCCCCGCAATAGATGGTCTAAACATGTGGAAGGCATTATAACCCTCCACAGCCATAGTGCTGTACACCATTTTAAACCATGCATCCATCACTACATAGATCTCCACGTCCTCTTTTATTAAAAGGGTTTGTAGGGTGTGGAGTTTCTTGTTTAGGTTCTTAGCATTCATTAGTGACACCTTCATGTATTCCTTTGCTTTTTTCATTATGTTTGTAGGTTTATCAGGCTAGAGTTGCCGAAAAGGGTGTATAATGTATTTTCCAATAACTGAAAGCATAGAGAGGACAGATGCATCCAATCCCTGGTGAAGCAGCATGGTGTCTTCATCATATCTTCCTAGGCTGACAAATGTTGGACCTCTTCTGAATGACACCAAAAACTAAGCCAGTTATTTAAGTCAGTTGTTTTTTGCTCATTTTGCGGCATCATCCTTAAAAAAGGAAGAATGTTGTTCAGTACTAGGCTCATGCCAGCCTTTGAAATATAGTCTGAGACCTCCATTATGTCTCTATTCATATACTCCAGAGATGTACACCTCAAGTCATTGGCAGCAGCATGAACTGTGACAGAGTCACTCTTGCCTTTCTTAGTTGGTAAGAGGTACATCTGTATATCTTACAGTGGAGCCACTTTTAACAAGAATGTTTGGTTGGATTGATGCTGCCTTATGAGCTCACTATCTGTGACTTTGGGGCACCTTATGCAATGTGAAGTGGTTGGCTTTACTTGCTGAGTATGCTTTGTGCCTGTGTTGCATTCAGGAGTTCTTTGAGATTTAGGCAAGTTAATCTTTAGAACCTGAATGTATGACGGATTATGTATCTTTTGATGGCCTTGGTGAGATGTGGTGCATGGTTTACTAATGATGATTTTGGTGTCTGAGTTTACTTAAGATTTTTGCCTCCAAGGGCATTATTTATAGGATCACAGGATCATAGGAAGTTACTAGGCGAATGACCCTAGAGCCCTTACAAGCCTAGCCAAGTTTTACCCTTATTTCCACATTCAGCACCTGTCTCCCCTGTCCAAGAGGGACATAGGTGAAACCCCTGGGGGGAATTTATGGATGTTAAGTTGTCTATCTCGCCTTCATTCTTGCTGTTTGGAATTGGAGCCGATCCTCGGCTCCGACTCGGCCATCTTCAATAGCTCGAGAGCTGTTTACTGGCTCGAGGCTACCCCTTATCACATGATGCCTAGCGACAGCTACCCAGATCTCGTTTGCCGCTTCAGGCTTGTATATTTTCAATTTTTTGTGTAAAAATATTCTCTTAGACCCTTTAAACTAATAGATATTTTACTTTTCTTAGCTTTATTCTGTACGTGTTGTTGAGTACTTTGTTCTTCTTAGTTTCCCTTTTATTTAGAAGTCGTTTAAGTTAGAGAGTTCTTCCCCCTCCCTCTCTCCCTATGATAGCCGTTTAACTTAGAGGCTGTCCTTTCCTTTTTTGCTGTCGTTAAAAAACAAAAAAAAAAAAAAAAAAAAGAGGTTATATATATTTATAGGTGTACTTGTTTAGAGTAGTACTTATTTGTCTATCTGTGTTTCCATTGTGGTACTTAGTTTTTTGTAGTTGGGTCATGTCTAAGGAAGCTAAAGTATCTGGCTTTAAAAAGTGTGACTCATGCTGTCAGAAAATGTCTCTGACAGATGAGTACACTAGCTGCGTTTATTGTTTGGGCGCTGTTCACCTGTAGGACTCTTGTTCTATTTGCCATGCCTTTAGTCCAAGAGTCCTGCAGGAGCGTAAGAACAAATTGATCCTTAGGGGTCTGTTAAAACCTCAGGATTCACCGGCAAAGAGTTCCCAGCCAGTGAAATCCCCAAAATCCACTAAACCGTCGGCTCCACCTTCGGAGCCGACTCCTGAGCAGGATTTACCGAGTATGTCGGTTCTGGCTGGCACCGACAAGACAACCCCTCCGTCGGCTCCATCGGATGTTTTGGAGCCGTCTCGCAGCCATAAGAGGCTGAGGTCCCCTTCATTAGAGTCAGTTCATTTGGCTCCTCGGTCTCCATTATTGCAAAGTGAACATAGCCACCATTCTTCACACTCCTCACGATCCTCTAGGCTGTTGGATCATGATGTGGAGAGAGTAGTAAGTAGGTTGCTTAAATCACAGGCACTAGCAAAATTATTGTCTAACCCTCCTCAACAGGTATCGGCTCCATCCACCTCTTTTTCTGTTCCTTCTCCGACTCCATTGAGTTCGGAGCCAGAGTTCGTTGGGGTTCGAGTAGTGGAACCGTCGGCTCCAATCACCATCTCTCCTTCGGCTCCGATTACCTCAATAGTTCCTTCGATCAAGGAATCTGGATGCCAGGGCTCCCTCGTCAGCTCCGAGGGGGCGAGTGGCATTGGACCCTTGTCCGACCCTGTTTTCCCTCTCGGAGCATTGGCGCAGGTGAGCTCGGCTCCAACATCGGCCACGGAGCCATCCCCCTCGGCACTGAGAAAGATTCCCATTTCTTTGGAACTGGAGCTTTCTCTGCCTCGTGGCAGGGACGCCTTTGAGGTCATTCGGAGTGTGCTGTCCCCTGAGACAGCTCCACTACCAGCTCCATCGGCTCCATCCCCCGTAGTGTCTGTGCCAACCTCTGTTCCTCCTCCAGACCCCAAGCTTAGGGAACCGATGCCCCAGGACACCCCATTGGGTGTTTCCTCTTCTTCCGAGGCCTCTCCTGATCACTCAGAGGAGCCCCCTCGGAAGAAGTGCAAAAGGAAGCACATTGACTCCCCTGAGTCTGTCACTTCTGATACAAACTTAGATGAATCGGACAGGTCCCCGAGATCCTCCTCTGAAGATGTTTCCTTTTCGGACATCCTTGAAATGCTTAGGCAGAGGGGGAACTGGACTCCCCTAGCCCCTACCAAGGATGAGTCTGTATTCCTGGACGCTTTCGGTTCCCAACCTTCCACCTCCTGGGATTCTCCTCCTTTCGTCCCACTTATGTCTGTAGTGGCTCGAAAGGCTTGGTCAGCTCCAGACACAGTGGAACCAACTCCGAGGAGACCTAATAAATTTATTACAGCCCCCCAGGATAAAGCAATTCCTTTCTAAAGGTGTGCCTGTTGATGCCATGGTGGTAGCAGCAGCCACCAAGAAAGAGTTAGCAGAGACCTCTTTATCTGTTCATCCCCCTAACAAGGAGTCTAGGACAATGGATAGGTGTGGAAAGCGAATGTTTGCTTCAGTGACCTTCTCTGTCATTTTACTTGCCTTCAAAGGGATCTCCTTAAAGAGCTTGGAGGTACCCTTCAAGATCCCACAGCTGAGGGAGTACAAGCCAAAGTAGCTTCCCAGCTAGCGACTCTTAATTCTATAGTTAACTCCTCCATGAGGCTCATTTCCTATGCAGCCGATGGAGCGAATAGAGCCGCGGGCATGGGTGTGGCCCTCAGGACGCATGCTTGGATGCGGCTGTGTCACTTTGCTGAACCCTTTCAAGCATCCTTCACCAATACCCCCTTTGATGGCTCCTTTCTCTTTGGGCCACAGGTAAAAGACACATTGACTAGGTGTGAGCAAGAAGGCAAGACTCTCTCTGCTGTGGGAGTCCGTTCTTCCACTCCCTCTAGACCTTACCCCAAAGGTCAGAAGAGTGGGAAGATGTGGTTCCGCAAATCTCAGGGAGCCCTGCCTGACACACGTGGTGATTTTTCCTCCAGAGGCAGAGGGGGAAACAACAATAATAGATGCCGCCCTCATGGCAGAGAGGGTCCGCAGAACCAGGGCAACAGAGAATCCTTCTCTGACAAGCCCTTCCAGCATCCCTGAAGGGTTGTCCGGCTGTTCACCTCTGGAGGCAGTCGGGGGATGACTTTCTCTGTACCCAAAAGCCTGGCAAAATTTAAAGAGACAGATGGGTACTATCCATTATATCCGGAGGTTACAAAATTCCCTTCCATCAATCCCCCTTGCAGTCAAAAAAGGCCCTTCCAAATGTTCCACCCAATCTGAAGGAGCAAGCAGTAATAGAAGTTTCAAAACTGCTAGAAAAAAGAGCCATTCAGGAAGTCCCCGCAGACCAGCACGGATCCGAAACTTACTCAAGATTCTTTTTGGTACCAAAAAAGACAGGGGCTGGAGACCGATTCTGGATCTCAGCAGACTAAACAAATCTGTACAAAAAACAAAGTTTCAGATGGTCACGCTACAGTCCATTCTACCCTTCCTGGATCAGGACAATTGGATGTGCTCGATAGATCTTCAGGATGCATACTATCATATCAAGATGGACAGACACTCCAGGAGATTTCTTCGCTTTCGGGTGGGGGCCAGCCATTACCAGTTCAGAGCTCTGCCCTTTGGTCTCACCACAACCCCCAGGGTGTTCAACAAATGTATGGCAGTGGTCACGGCTCACCTGAGGCGTCATGAATTCCAGGTGTTTCCATATCTAGACGACTGGCTCCTCACTGCTACCACCAGGCATCAACTCTTACAAGCGCTGGATTATACAATCACATCTTGCACCCAGCTAGGTATTACAATAAATTTTGAAAAATCTGCCTTGTTGCCCTGTCAGTCTATCACTTACATAAGAGCAGAATTAAACATAAGGGAAGTGTTCGCAAGGTTACCACTGGAAAGGGTGTCCACAATTCGTCAACAAGTGCAAATCCTAATGCAGAGCAAAAGGATCCAAGTCAGATATGTCCTTCAAACTCTGGGCTCCATGGCAGCTGCCATTCTTCTACTTCCATTAGCGCGTTTCCACATGAGAATTCTTCAGTGGCTTTTTTTCACGCAGTGGTCTTTCCAGGAGCTACCCATGTCTCACATGCTCCTGATTATGGAGGCATGCAAAAGGCACCTTTCTTGGTGGATGGTCTCCCCACTAGTGACTCAGGGCAGACCTTTCATACAGCCCCCTCCGGTAGCCACAGTGACTACAGATGCCTCCCTGATAGGGTGGGGGGGGGGGCATTATCTGGGCAGGACAGTCCAAAGCACTTGGCAACCTCACGAGTACCATCTGCACATAAATGTCCTAAAAATGAAAGCCGTGCTCCTAGCGTTGCAAGCCCTTCAAGACTCTCTTCCTTCCAGGACCATTGCAATTCAAGCAGACAACATGTCAGTGGTGTGGTACAATAACAAGCAGGTCGGAACCAGATCCTACCCCCTGTGTCGAGAAGCACTCAGACTGTGGCAGTGGGCGATTTCCTCCCAACGTTTTCTGATTGCGATGAACATCCCTGGGGGATTCAATGTCATAGCGGACAGGCTCAGCAGAGCTATCCTCATGCCTCACGAGTGGTATCTGAATTAGGAAGTTGTGGATCTTATCTTCCGCAAATGGGGACAGCCTTGCTGCGATCTTTTTGCCGCCCCTTTCAACAGCAAATGCAGCAACTACTTCTCCCTTCTTCCGCTTCCAGGTCACATACCCAGAGATGCTCTAGTCCATGACTGGCCTCAGGGACTTCTTTATGCCTTTCCTCCGTTTCTCCTGATACTGAAACTCATACAGGAAGCAAAATCGTTGGGTTGCAAAATGATCCTCATTGCCCCCTACCGGCCTCGACAGATATGGTTCCCGTTCCTGCACCCCTACCTTCTCGATCAGTCCTGGACTTTGGACCCGATTCCAGATCTCCTGATTCATCAGTCAGGCAGGTTGCATCAATCCCTCCAAACTCTCCAGCTCACAGCTTGGTTGCTCCACTTCCAACCTTAGCAAGGCTTCCCAGCATTTTCCCAGCGGTCCGTGAGATTATTGTTTCCTCACATAAGTCTACAACGAGTAAAACTTATGCTAGCAAATGGAAACGTTTTTCTTATTGGGCAGAGTCTAGGAATGTGGATCCCTTCTCAGCCCCAGTCCACGAAATTCTTGAATTTCTAGCACATATTTTTCACTCCGGGGCCGCTTCCACTACGATTAGGGTACAATTAGCGGCCATTTCTAATTTTCATATTGGTTTGCCAAATTCTATCATCATGTCTCATAAGCTCTGCAAAGCTTTTTTGAGAGGGACATCTCTTCTTAGACCTCCAGTGAGAGATCCCCCTCCTCTTTGGGACCTTAATTTAGGTCTAACTTCCTGAATTCTGCCTCCTTTTGAACCGGCAGCATCCTGCTCCATCAAGTTTCTGTCTTGGAAGACACTCTTTCTGGTTGCTATCACTTCAGCTAGGTGTGTCTCTGAACTTCAAACACTATGTGTTCATCCTCCTTGCCTGGTGTTTCACAAGGACAGAGTTTCTCTGAGGACTAATCCTTCTTTTCTTCTTAAAGCCTGCTCAGAAAATAATTTAAATCAATCTATAGATCTCCCTGTGTTCTTCCCCAGTCATAGCAGCAAGGCAGAGTACAAGCTTCACCAATTGGACGTTCACAGACAATTGTGTTTTTACCTACATAGAACTAAAGAAATAAGAAAGTCAGCCCAATTATTCCTTTCTTATGCCTTAAACAAACAAGGTCTCCCAGTGTCCAAGGTGACCTTATCCGGATGGTTGTCCCACACTATTACATTTATTTACCAGTTACGGAATAAAGAGTTACCAACTAAACCGAAAGGTCATTCTACTAGGGCATTAGCCACCTCCGTAGCTTTTCATTCTAGGTTGCCCATGGATTCCATCTGTGCAGCTGCCACTTGGGCAAACCCTCATACCTTTATTTCTCATTACAAGGTGGATATGGTCCCCAGAGCAGAGCTGACTTTGGTTCCACTGTTCTGAAGAGTCTGTTCCACTGAGCCACCCAGGAAGTTAGGTGCTAGGGACGCTGTCCCAAACAGCAAGAATGAAGGCGAGATAGACAACTTAACATTAAAAAGTTAGGTACCTACCATAACGTTCCATGTTAGTTGTCTTCATCTCGCCTTCTGTCTTGCATCCCTCCCTCTGTCCCCCCATCCTAGTGGATTGAGAGGAGGCCTTTTTTCACTGGCTGAGTATTCTTTTATTGTTATCTTCTGGCTATGTCTTCCTAACCTATTCTAGATATTAGGATGCATGGAACAACCAGTTTTTTGATAACTGGTTTCTCTCATATTATGTCTGGGATTAGCTATTTCAAACGAGATCTGGGTAGCTGTCGCTAGGCATCATGGGATAAGGGGTAGCCTCGAGCCAGTAAACAGCTCCCGAGCTATTGAAGATGGCCGAGTTGGAGCCAAGGATCAGCTCCGATCCCAAACAGCAAGAAAGAAGGCGAGATGAAGACGACTAACATGGAACGTTATGGTAGGTACATAACTTCTTATTAACCATCTAATTGTCCAGAATGCATTTGAAAAGGGCTAATGAGGTGCTCTGCTTGACATGAAGCGGTAGTCTGTGTGGTAATCACTGGGAGAAAAATCTGTCCCTTCAGCAGGTTCTATTAAATGTCGCATACCAGGTTAAGGCCATTAGAGAGAGTAACCCATGTACCATTTGACTTACAGATATGCAGCATTTCCAATAAAGCAGGGTCAAAGATTACCATATATGCAAGGCAGAGATCATCTCTGAGTAGTCTGTATGAAACAGTATAAAGTGGAAGTGGTTTCAGATGATCGTCATAGGACAGATGCTGAAGACCTTGAATTTTCCTTGTCAGGAACCTTTGTGGTCTCTCCAGTTGCTGCAGGTACTTGGAAAGGTACTTACCATATGGGGCATTGTACTCAATTATTGGCCTGATTGGGGAAGAGTACAGGAAAGTCATAACTTCTTTTTTTCTGGAGGCAATGCCCTTACTTATGAGATGAGCAATATGGAATGCCCTTCTTACCACTGGGGAGACATGGTTATCAAAGGTAAGGTTGCTGTCAACCTGTCTTCCCAGGTCTCTCACCATTGAGTGTATACTTAGGGTGTTGTTATTGATGTGGTAGTTAGCAGGAATATCACTGTTACTGAAAGGGATGATAATACATTTTTTACATTGAGTTTAAGACCATGACTTTGGCACCAATCATTTGTTTGTGTAAGACCCTCTTGTAGGATGTTGACATTGTTTGGAGATTCTGTGACCACTCCCAGTTTGCAGTCATCAGCAAACTTTGTCAGCCACAGACCTTTAGTTTTAGCCTGCACTTTGTAGAAAAAGATTCCAAACAGTAGAGGTCCCAGAACTGATCCTTGTGGGACACCACTGGTTACGGGTCTGTTGTTGGAGGTGGATTCCCATATTTTGACTATATGGGTTTAATTAGTGAGCCGGTTAGTGACCCATCTAATGATATACGGGTTGATACCTACCTGGATGAGTTTGTCAATTATGCCTGAGTGGGGGATACTTCAAAAGTCTTGGCTAAGTCTAGGTAGGCTGTATGCACAGATTTCCCCTCATCAAAGGCCTTGCTGACTGTCTTGAAGAAGTTCACCAGGTTTAACAGGCATGATCTTCCTTTGACAAATCCAAATTCAGTGGGGTCAAATGTTTGGACATCACCAGTATCTTTGTTGATAAGGTCCATGATGATTTTATCCATGACTTTGCAGATAAGGCTAGTCAGGCTAATAGGTATGTAATTCCGCACAGATTGTGTTATAATTTTGAAGTAATAAATGATTGTCAAATGGCAAGAAACAATCTCAATTGTGTTATAATTTTGGAGTAATAGATGATCGTCCGACAGCTTAAGACAATCTCAATCAAGCTGGCTACAGAAGTCCTGAGGAAGTGCTGATCCATGATTCCAACAAGAATGACTTTGGGTTCAGAAGTGACTTTAACTATTTGGAGTCAAGTTTGTTTAAGGTAATGTTTGGGTGGACTTGCTACTGAGTATGTAAAGCTCCACTAGTCTGGAAACCTTCTTCTGCCACTAGAAGGAACCAGTAAACTAATTATAGTAAAAACTCACTAATTTAACACTAAAATCAGTGCAAGCAGTATCAGTACACTCAATATTAAGTAATTTTATCAAAGGTCTTTTAGCCTGGTGAATAATTTAAGGTAATGGTTCCCAAATTTTATGGGCTGAGACCCACTTTCGAAAATAGTAATTTTTCGCAACCAACTACTCGCTACTAGCTACCATGCAGCAGCCTGTCAGTCTGCTCGTTGGAGAAATAGACATGCACTCTAATCTAGCATGTGCCTGTCTTTGTCAGGGTTGGTTCGTAAGCTGGAGCTAACTGGTTATAATATCATTCTTTAATTTTATAATTCGGAACAGTGAAATTAGTAAGACCAAATAAATACATTATAATAAAAGAACACAAAAATGTCCCTTTACGGAATGAGAACTTTCCCCGGAAAAGTGTATGTGCGCCCAGATCAAGCTCTCTTAAACTAAATAAGCCCATTACACTGATCTCCAAAAGTGAATAAACTCATTTCAAAGTGCTCAAATCAAACACCAAGGGCAAATCAGCATTTCACTTCTTAAACTGTATGAGGGCACCAAGCAGATGTTCATGTTTTACTGCTGCAGTCATTACATTTGGGTAATCTGCTGGCAGGTTGCCCTCAGTCGGCCTGAATAACAAAGTCTTGGGTCCTGTGTTGGTTGCTGTCTCCTCTTCCATGACGTCAGGTCATCATGGGTATAAAACATGCAGCCGACACAATTTTAATCCGTCTTTCTTGCTGCGCGGTGCCCGAAGCAGAAGCAGTTTGCAAGTGCTGGTTGACCGACTTCTGAAATTTTCATTTTCGAATTTCAGAACCGAAGTTTTCAAACTAAAACTAAGTACCCCGTTGGGGAAACTTTTTCTTGCTCCTTACCGATGTTAATAAAAGATAATAATTGCATTACTTGTGGGAAGCAAATACCTCATAAGGATTTTCATTTGTACTGTATTCCTTGCCTAGGCCCTGACCACAACGTGCCTTGCTGTCGGTTTTGTGCTAAATTTAACCAATGCACTATTAAGCATTGGTATATTTTTGCTTATAAATATTTTGGTTCAAGATTTAACTACCCTGAAATGTCATTGGTTAGCAATTCGACTATCGGAGTTCACAAAAAATGCAAGGAAAAAGACAGAGACAGACCGTCGAGGTCCAAAACCGACGACAAAGCTTCTCCAAAGCCAGTCGCCAGTTCGCCGGTACTCAGTGAGGCATTTTCGCAGCCCCTGATACCCACTACTTTTGAGTTGCAGGCCTCTACCGAGACCCATTCGGAGTCCGGTATGCCACGAGATTCGTAAAGTATTGAACCCGCGGATGTCTTTCCCTTGTATGGGTCTGGAGCCACTGAGCAGGCACCAGCTTCTGAGGGTGTTTTCAGGCCTCAATATTTTTATATTAAACCGATGTCATCAACAAAAATAAGGTCAAAACCAACACATGAGCCACGTGCTCAGATCCCTTTGCCTAAAAAACAAATGATCAAAATGGCTGAGGATTTAATAACCTTGATCAGGGGTTCCCAACCCCCCCTGCTAAGAGGCCTAGGCAGGGCACTGATTATGAATCTTCAGATCAGGTTTCCATTTCTTCTGATTCCTCTTCTGATCAGAAATTTTCTATTCCACCTTATGAGGATTCTGATGCAGAGGAATCCATCCCATCTGCATTTCCTCCTGAGGATTACTCTTTTGGAGAGACTTTGCATACTTTAAGGGAACATTTTCACTGGGAGAGTCAGGATTTTTCTGAATCAAAAAAGAGGCTTAGGGATTTCCTTCTTCTACGTCAGCATAGGCCTTTGGCAATACCTCCTGTATTAGACATTGTGGATGCTGTGTTCTCGGAATCAAGCATGGCTCCTGATTCCTTGCCTCCAGCTCCTAGCAAGCCAGACAGATATTACAGGGTTCCTGACTCCCACAAATTTCTTTTCAAAAATCCTGCTGCTGATCCTGAGACTATTTCTCAGGGTCCCAAGGGTGTTAAGGCTTCTTCAGACAAAAATCCTACCCCTTCTTATAGAGATTCCAGGGCACTGGATAGATGGGGTAAGAAGGTTTATACGTCTGCAACCTTGGCAATCAGGGCTTTAAACTGCCAATTTCATATGCTTAAATATCAGTAGCATGTTATGGGCTTACTGAAACAGAAAATTATGTTGATTTCTGATTGTGTGGAAAATAAAGAGTTACAGGATTTATTGCATGCAGCAGAATAGGTTGGAAAGCATACTTTGCAATGTGGTTTTGATTCCTTGGAGGCCTCTTGTAGGACCACCGTTACTGGATCTGTGATAAGAGGGCATGCCTGGCTCAAGGAGCAAAATTTGCCTGATCTTGTTAAAGCTAAATTGTTGGATGCCCCTTTACAGCATGATATTCTGTTTGGTAATAAGGCAGAAGAGGTTTTAAAGAAAATGGAAGACAAAGCTAAATCTATGCAAACTGTTAAAGATTTTTTACAAATGCAGCCACCCAGATTCAGTAGGCACTGGCCTATTAAAAATTGGTCCTTTCCTGTGTCCAACAGAGCCACTCAGGGTAAACCCAGGCACTCAAAAGGCTCCAGATATCAATCACAGCGATCTTACAGGTCAAAGCAATGGGGTGCCTCCACCTCCAAATCTGGAGGTAACAAAGCACAAACCTACAGTAAGCAGTCTCAATGACTTTCCTCTACCATCTCCAAGCACTTATCTTTTGGCAGTCCCCTTGAGGGGAAAACTAGCACTTTGTGCTCAAAATTGGCAGTTAATTACCCAGGACAAGTGGATATTAAACATAGTATCCCAGGGGTACAGATTTCATTTCCATACTTTGCCAATTCCAAACGGATGGCCGGATCTGCCACAAAACCAGTGGGCAGAGACCCAGAAACAAGTCATGTCCCTCATGGATATAGAGGCTATTCAACCGGTACCAGAAAAGGAAAAAGGACAAGGATTTTACCCAAGACTTTTCCTGGTACCCAGAAAAGACAATTCATGACATCCAATACTAGACTTATCGATTCTGAACACATTCCTGGACATTCCAAAATTCAAAATGCTGACTTTACAACAGCTACTGCCTATGCTAGGCAAGAATGCTTGGTTAGTAACTTTAGACTTAAAAGAGGCATACCTGCATATCCCAATAAGGGAATCTTGCAGAAGATACCTCCGCTTCAAAGCAGGCTTTTTGCATTACCAATTCTCTGCACTGCCCTTTGGCTTATCTACTGCGCCCAGGGTCTTTACATAGTGCCTGGCAACAGTAATTGCATTCTGCAGACAAAGAAACATTCAAATTTACTCTTATCTGGACAATTATCTCATTCAGGCAGAGGACAAGGATACTCTTCTTCAACATCTGGCGTTTGTAAAAAGGCTCCTAGCATGCCTAGGGTACACCATAAACAAAAAGAAATCACAACTGGTACCCTCGCAAATAATTACTTTCCTGGGTGCAAGCTTGAATACAACTGCCCAGATGGCTTACATCACGCCAGACAAACAACTGCAATTGACAACATACTTCAAACAAATTGCAACAAAAACCCAGTTATCTGCAAGACAAATTCTGCAGGCTTTGGGGTTCATGGCATCCTACATTCTACTAATTCCATATGCGAGACTGCATATGAGGAAACTTCAATGGTACCTAAAAAGTTTATGGAGTCAACATTGTCACAGCCTGGAAACAATGATCCCTCTCATTCCCTGCCTACAACAGGAGTTTCTTTGGTGGGCAGAGACATGTCACCAAAACAAGGGATTGTCATTCACTCTACCCCCTGCCACCCAAACCCTAACTCCAGATGCATCAGACTATGCTTCGGGGGCCCACCTGGCAGGGAGATGCATTCAGGGCAAATGGAGCCCAAACCAAATGCATCTACATATCAACCAGAAAGAAATGCTAGCTGTTTAGAATGCTCTGACAGCCTTCAAGGACATGCTTCATCCAGGACAACTACTGATAAAGATGGACAACACCACAGTTGTGTGGTACATAAACAAGCAGGGGGGTACCCATTCCTACCCCCTCTGCAGATTAGCCGTGGCCTTGTGGAACACAGCCTTGACTTACCAATTACATCTTCAAACTCAATTCCTGCCAGGAAAGCAAAATACTCTGGCAGATGACCTAAACAGAAATCGTATGGACCTGCACAAATGGAAACTGGATCCTCAAATCTTCAACATGTTAACACAGAAATGGGGAAGCCCGGACATAGATCTATTTGCCTCTCCCCAAAACTATCAGTTGGACAAATTCTGCACAAGAACTCATCACAACAAAGCATGGAAAGTGGATGCTCTATCCTTCAGCTGGAAAAACCTATCAGTCTATGCCTTTCCCTCTCTGCCTCTACTCTCCAAGGTCTTACTAAAAGTCAGACAGGAAAAAACAAAAATGATTTTAATTGCTCCGGACTGGACTCACCAACACTGGTATCTGCTTCTAAGGAATATGTCACACCTTCCTCCCTGGTACCTGCCTCAGACACATCACCTACTGTCTCAGCAGAACTATCAAATTCTGCATCCTCAGCTCCAAACTCTGAATCTTGTAGCATGGCTAATCATTTAATTATTCAAATCACATCTCTCAGTAAACCTGTGATGGATGTCATTTTGGAAGCCAGAAGGCTTAGTACTAGAAAATCTTATGCTGATAAATGGAAGAGATTATGTGCTTGGAACCAAGCAGAGGGAATAGACACAGCAAAGCCCAGTATTCCTCAGATTTTACAATACTTAACTGAGATGCTTGACAAGGGCCTATCTTTTTCTTCAATAAAAATCTATGCCTCTGCCATCCTGGCTCATTACAACACAGAGCCTCCTCTCTTTTCTCATCCACTGCTAAAACAGTATCTCAGAAGGGCCAAAAATTTAAGGCTTCCCAGGAGAGCGCCATCTCCTGCATGGGACGTCAATTTTGTGCTGGAAAAACTCACCCTACCTCCTTTTGAACCAGCAGCTACTGCGGATATAAAATTTCTTTCTTGGAAGACAGCTTTTTTTTTTTTGCCAGTCACTTCAGCTAGAAGGGTTTCAGAACTACAGGCTCTCATGGCAGTGGAGCCTTTCATTACATTTTACCCGGACAGGGTGGCCCTCAGGACCAACCCTTCCTTTATGCCTAAGGTGGTATCCAGTGTGGCTCTTAACCAAACCATTCACCTGCCAACTTTTTTCCCAAATCCGCAGAACAAGGGGGAGCATATTCTGCATTCCTTGGATGTACACAGACAACTAAGATTCTACTTGAACAGGACAAAATCTCTAAGAAAGTCTGAGCAACTACTGGTAGCATTTGCTGCAGGATCAGAGGGGAAAGCTATATCAAAGCAGACTATTTCTAAATGGATATGTCACTGCATTAAATTCTGCTATTTGCACCATGGTAAACCAGTGCCAAAGGGGATCAGGTCCCATTCCACCCGAGCTGCCTCAACTTCAGCAGCCTTTCTCAGAGGAGTCCCTACCAAAGACATTCTAGAAGCTGCTACTTGGAGCTCTGTTCATACGTTCACAAAGCATTACCATTTATATCTCTTCTCTAAATCCAGGGCAGGCTTTGCCACTGCAGTCTTGCAGGGCCTTGTAGCTGCTCCTAATGCTGTTTAGTTCCATCCTCCCATCCATAGCTTTGGGATTCTACCCAAATATAATGACTGCAACAGTGAAACACGAAGAACATAATACAGTTGTGTACACTTACCATAAATGTAGATGTTCAAGTTTATTCACTGTTGCAGTCCGGGTTACCCACCCGCCATCCCCCATTCTTTACCTTTTCTTTCCTTCACTATTCTCAAAAGCCTTTGTGGTTTATTTGCTTTTAGTTGAAGGTAAATTTTATGTTTCTCAGGTGCATTTATATATATTTACTGTTTATTTACATGTTTTGCTCCCCATTTGGGGGGCACCTGACATCTGGGGCAAGAAAAACTGATTAAAATGGCGTTGGCTGCATGTTTTATATCCCTGACGTCATGGAAGAGGAGACAGCAACCGATGCAGGACCCAAGACTTTGTTATTCAGGCCGACTGAGGGCAACCTGCCAGCAGATTACCCAAATGTAATGACTGCAACAGTGAATACACTCAAACATCTACATTTATGGTAAGTGTACACAACTGTACTTTCTCTTACATTCCATCCCAGAAGACAGCAATAAATAAATAGGGCACAATTTCCGTTACTCACTTGTGAGACCTCTTGGCCAAGATCACAGTCCACTGCTGTGTGACACTAAGTGGTACTGCGGATGCTTCTACAGTCACAACATCAGCCAAGTTTTAATGCTTATATAATATAGAATTCTTCCATTATAAGTTCTCGCAGTCATCAATTCCTCAAGTGATGTGGACGTCATCCAAGAGGGTCTCACCCAAACAAATGACTGGTGCCAGAAACATGGCCTCAAGCTGAATGTCAAAAAATGCATCATCATCCCCTTTGGGGAGAGTGACGTCCCCACATATCACATTAATAACATCCTAAGTACACAATCAGTAGTGAGGGATTTGGGCACCCAGGTTGATAACAACCGGTCTTTTGACCACCGTGTTGCTTTTGTTGTACGGAAAGCTTTCTACATGGCCCACCTCATAAGTAAGTGTATCTCATCCAGGGACAATGAGGTCATAAGATCCCTGTATTCTTCCCTTATAAGGCCAGTTATTGAGTACAACACCCCCATTGTCATGTACCTCGCAAAGCACATGCAGTAGCTGGAGACACCACAGAAGTTCCTCACCAGGAGAATCCAGGGCCTTAAACACCTACCCTACACAGATAAGCTAAAAGCACTGCCCCACTACTCAGTTTCATACAGACTCCTCAGAGGTGACCTCTGTCTGGCATACAAAGCGATCTCAGACCCACTTGATGGGAGTGCTGCATATCAGCAAGTCAAGCTCCACTCGAGCAACCCGTATGCACGGCCTCAACTTATTCTGTGATATCAATAAGACTTGTTGGCAGGACAGATTTGTGACCCAGAGACTCCCCAATCTGTGGAATAGACTCCCTCTCCATGGCAAGCAGAGTACCTCATTATAAGCACAACCTGGATAACTGGATGGGAATATACACTCCTGGGATTCCACCTGTGTCCCTGCTGGACAGAGGCTGTTGGTGCTGACTTGTCTAAACATGGGCTAAACTCCTGGCTAGGCTTATCAGGGCCTCAGGGCAAGTAGCCTAGTAACCTTCTATGATCAAACAGCATTAATTTCAGAGCATGGGTTAACACTTCCATGGACTGGACTCCTGCAGTAGTATTTACACACACACACACACACACACACACACACACACACACACACACACACACACACACACACACACGCAGACACACACACGCACACACACACACACACACACACACACACACACACACACACACACACACACACACACACACACACACACACACACACACACACACACATACATAGCCATAGCTGTCAACCAAAAAGAAATAAATTCCAACAGAATTGTTGCAAATCCAGAAATAATCATGTACACTTTTCATATATTAGTATTATTAACTTGAGACATTGACAAAATAACAGAACATGAGTGGATATGCATTTTTCTAAAGTAAAAGAAATCTCTAACTCTACTTATTGTCATTATTTATTAATTGCAATTCATCACCTTTTCTCCAAAAGTACAGTACTATGCAAAACCACTTACATGTTTTTTACTAGTACTACGCGAAAGCGCTTACATGTTTTTTACTAAATAAATTGTCTGGTTTTATGCCATGTGTGTCCTTTCCCTGCTTGGATTTCTTGTATTACCATTTCTCCAAAGATCATCCTTTTTAGGTGGGATTAAGAGGGACAAAGCTAAAATTTCAGTCAAAATCAGGGGCACTTGAGAGGTATGCACCTCCCTCCCTCTTAATTACACACCTACTTACCTCCTTCCCTGTTAAACACACACACACAAACCTACCTCCCTGTTACTCATATACACACACACCCACACATCTACTTCCGTGTTACGCCTGCGGCGTGCACATGTGTGGGCGTACCCACACACACACACACACACACACACACACACACACACGCACACACCTCTACCTCCCTCTTACACAAACACACACACACACACACACACACACACACACACACACACACACACACACACACACACCATATGTCTCAACCTCTTAGCAGAAAAATCTGGGCAAAGCCAAAAATAATGGTGGGGCAAAGCCCCAAAAATAGTGACAAATTTAAATATTACTCTCACAAACATATACAGTTGCTAGAATAAAAGGCATTGTGTTATTGTGAATTTTCTGAAGGATATAAAGTCTGAAACTCAAATGCCTGTCATCATGGATTCTTTCCTCACTGATTTGTCCAAAAAAGCACATATTTTATGAGGAACAGACTAAAAATATGAGACAAAAATCTGGACATTCTGCAAAAATCTGGACGGTTGAGAGAGACCTTCCTCCCTCTTTTACACACACACACACACACACACACACACACACACACACACTCATCCCTACCTACCATCCTCTTACACACACCTACCTACTTCTTACATACACACACACATACACACACCTATCTACCTACCACTTAAACAAACACTCACACAAACACCTATCTCTCACTTGTCTGTTTGTGGTACGCATTTCAAACATCTCGTATTCAAATTCTGCACGTGTGGATGACGAAGGCATAAACAGCAGGTTGCACAGACAGAGAAGAGGAAAACAGTTTGCACACACCTGTTGCATCTGAGCGACCGGATGCAAAGGACATTCTTCTTCAAGAAGAACACCCTTAAAAAAAAAAACCAGCCAACCCGACCCACCCAAAGTTAGCTTGAAACCCACCAGTGAGTCGCAACCCACACTTTGGGAACCTCTGGTTTAAGGTGAGAGGCTTTGCAAAATGATTCTTATTTCCTGTTATCAACAGACAATAAACAGGGAGAAGGAGGGAATTATGTTTTCAAATTATCATGTGGGGCAGCCTCCAACAGATACACTGGTTTTAAGTACACAAGTTCAACAGGGTGGACAGGAAGAAAAATTATTAGATCCTTAGCACTAAGCTGACTGTCTTGGAACCTCCTTCATGCAAACACTAGTAGTGAACTAGCTTGACATACACTTAGTACAAAAGAGTGAAACTAAGGATCTGAAGTAGTTTACTTTATTCGGTCTTCAATCTGTGGGATACCGGATCAGTATTGGATCCGAGCCGGCAATCTCACTAGCATCTGCTCTGAGCTCCAAGCTCCTCCCCTTACCCATAATACACCTCCACTACCTTCCAATCCCCAGATCTCATTTGCCGCAACTAGCTAAAGCATCTCCAGAGCTCTGAGTAGTAAGTGGGTTTTGAAAGCTTTTAGAAAGCTTTTTTTCTCTCTAACTTTTAGGATAGCGGTTAGTATAGGTTCCCCTTTTCCTCCCCTCACTTAGTGTGTCATGTAATTAAACTTTACTGTTGTTTAGATTAGTTTAGCTTAATTGGTTAGTGTACTTGCTTCCCCTCCCCCCTCAGTGTATTCTGTGTGTGAGTGTGGAGAGTGCTTTTCAGTGGGAAAACTATTATCTTTTTTGTCTACTTGTTTTGCCTCTTTGTCTGAATGGCTGATAAGCCTGTGTTTAAAAGGTGCACTGAGTTTGGCCATAAGTTGTCCCCAGCAGATGGCCACAATCTGTGTAATGTGCTTGGGCGTTGCCCATCTAAGTACAGACTGCTCTATATGCGCGGGTTTTAACCCGCGCACAGTCAACGACAGGAAGGCTAAGTTGGCCCTGAAAGGCCTTCTTCCCACTTCTGAGGCGGTTGCCTCGTCCTCGGCTTCGGTCACAGCGGCTGCTGTGGCCACCTCTCCTTCCTCTCTTGCCCTTGCTTCTCCTCCCTCCCAAGCTGGGACTCAACCTCCCATTTCAACGCCTGCGGAAGTGGAGCGGAAAATGGGTAGAGAGAAGGAGAGAGAGCCAAAATCCAGGCCTAAGAAATGTAAGAGGTCCCTGGACCTCCCTTCACCTGCTAAGAGTCATAGTATCTGTGACTCCCCTTGGCTCCAGTCTCTGAGATTTAACCCTGGATCCGGAGGAGACACGCTGTACATCTAGGGCCTCAGTTCCCCAACCCGCAAGGTTGGAGTCCGTGGCCTTGCTGAGGACCAAGCAGTCCTTATCGGAAGTCAACATGGATAAAATGATGAGAAGGTTCATTCTTACTCAGATCCAGATGGGGGTCTTGTCAGCCCCCTCTCCCTTAGGAGGAGGGAGCTCACTTCCCATTTTTACACCGATTTCTCCTTCTCCGATCTGTCCACTGGGTTCAGAGTACTTGGATCTGAGGATGGCTTTAGTCAGGGGGTTGGCGCCGATGGTACCTGCTTCCTCAATGCTGACAGCTGCCTGGAGCATGTCGGATCTGACAAGCTCGGATCCAACATGCTCTCGGAGCTGGAGCTTGGGTGTCGGATCCGAGGGAGCAGAACTTTTTTCATCAGCTCCGGCTTTGTCGGGCCAAGTTCCCTCCCTCGGAGCTCAGTCTACTTCGGGCCCGGCTCCGATTCTCTCATTGGACCCGGGGAGACCGGCTTCCTTATCGGCTTCCCAGGAGGTTCGTTCTCCCTCGGCGTTTGATGTGGTAGAAAGGGTTCTCTCCGCTGGATTGAGACCCCTGACTATTCCCTCGGACTCCGCCCCAACCCCCTCGGCTCTTTCTATGAATCCCATCATTTTACCAGAGGGACAGCCCATGCTCGAGGAGCCCCAGATGGTTCCCCCTGAGGAACAAGTGGCTTGCGAGTTCCCCCCCCCGGAGAGCCCCACCGGAGATGTGCCTCCCAAGCATCTGTGTAAGAGGAGGCATTTGGACTCTCCCGAGTACCTCACCTAGGATATGGATTTGATTGATGGGGAAGGTTCCCTCAGGTTACCTCCCAAGGGTGTCTCCTTTGGAGACATCATGGAAATCCTTCACCAATGGGGAGGTTGGTCTGCCCCCAAACCTTCTTCTGACAAGTCTGTGTTCCTGGAGGCTTTCGGCATGGGCCCATTTACTTTCTGGGTGTCCCCTCCCACAGATCCCTTGGTGGACCTGGTCATCTCTTGGGCCTGGAAGGAGCCGGACACTGTGGAACCAATCCCCAAAAGGCCAGAGAAGATCTTGAGTCCACCTTCAGATAGGCCAGCGTGGAACAAGGGCTCCCCCATAGACGCTATGGTGGTAGCAGCAGCCACAAATAAGGAACTAGCCCAAGAGAGTTCCTCGGTTCATCCTCCTGACCGAGAGTCAGTGATGATGGACCGCTTAGGGAAGCGGGTTTACGCTTCAGCTACCTTTTCTATTAGGGCGCTGAACTACCTGGCCCATGTCACGAGACTTCAACGCGACCTGGTCAAGGAGATGGCGAAGTCTCCCCTTAAGTCCATGTCGCAGGAGGACAGGGACTCATTCTCCGTGAGGATGGCCACTTTGAAAGCAGTCTCCAACACGTCCATGCGACATCCTATTGAAGGAGCGGCTAGGGTGGCTGGGTCTGGCGTGTTCATGAGGCGTAACGCCAGGCTCAGACTATGTCAATTTCTGGAACTTTTCAAGGTGCCCTTTGCCAATACCCCTTATGGCAGCTATACTCTCTTTGGTAAGACCATCAAAGAGACTTTAGTCCAGAGTGAAAAGGCGGGAAGACACTGTCAGCCATCAGAATCCGCTTCTTGAACCCTCAAAGGTCCTTTTCCTGGAATCAGAGAGGGGAAAAGAAGATGTGGTTCTGGAAGTCACAGTATTCCTGGGACACCCAAGGCTCTTCTTCTTCCCCCAGAGGCAGAAGGGGACAAAATGGACGCTGGCCCAGAGGCAGAGGGGGTCAGAGGAATTTTGAGTCTCGAGAACCTTTCTCTGACAGGCCCGGACAGCAACCCCGAGGGGTGGCCCGACTACTCTACTCTGGAGGCAGTCTGGGGACAATTGGCCTTGCACCTTGCACCTGGTGGCATGGGAGTCTGTAACCTCAGACCACTGGGTGCTTCAGATTATATCCAGAGGATACTCTATTCCCTTTGTGGGTCCCCCCCAAATCTCCCAAACACCTCCTGTACCTCCCATGCAAAGGAAGGCAGCAGCACAGGAAATTTCTAAGCTGCTAGGAAAACGAGCCATCGAAACCATCCCCCCAGATCAGTCTGTATCGGGCTTCTACTCCAGGTTCTTTTTGGTGCCAAAGAAAACGGGGGACTTAAGGCCCATTCTGGACCTATCTACTCTGAACCTGTCAGTTGCCAAAGAAAAATTCCAGATGGTCACACTACAGTCCATCATGCCGTACCTGCAAGAGAATGACTGGATGTGCTCATTAGACCTCCAGGATTCTTACTATCACATAAAGATGTACAGAAGCTCCAGGAGGCTCCTCCGCTTCCGGCTAGGAGTCAATCATTACCAATTTTGAGGCCTATCCTTTGGTCTCACCACAGACCCTAGGTTGTTCACTAAAGTGTTGGCGGTGGTAGCGGCTCACCTGAGGCTTCAGGGGATTCAGGTCTATCCATACCTGGACGATTGGCTCCTCACTGCTCCCACCAGGCATCTACTCTCTCAAACCAGGAATTATTTCTTAAACCTTGTCTTGCATTTGGGGACCATAATCAACGCATCCAAATCAGTTCTAAATCCTGTCCAGGTGATAGACTACATTGGGGCAAGGATAGATACATTACAGTGCAACATCTTCCTGACCTTGGAGAGAGTACAAAACCTGAGGATGCATGTCTCTCTGATCTGCCATTCTCATCTGCCATCGGCGGAATCAGTATGGAGGACCTTAGGTTCAATGGCGGTGAACATAACGCTTTTCCCATGTGCCCGGTTACATATGAGAATTCTACAGTGGACACTAGCTGTACAATGGTCCCTGTTGGAACTTCCATTGTCGTATCCAATACAGCGCATTTGAGCCTGTCGGTCGTCCCTTCTATGGTGAATGTGTTCTCTGGACATTTTGGAAGGATGACCCTTTGTTCCAGCCCCTGTCCAAGCCACTGTAACTACAGACGCCTCACAACTCGGGTGGAGGGGGCATTGTTCGGGCAGGACAGTCCAAGGCCTGTAGTCCCCTGAAGAGACCAGGTTGCACATAAACGTTTTTGAGATGAGGGTGGTCCTTTTAGCGTTGCAGGCCCTTCATGCCTTTCTTCCTCTGGGAACCTTTGCAATTCAATCAGACAGCATGCCAGTGGTCTGGTATATCATCAAACAGGGAGGGACTAGGTCTTACCCCCTTTGTCGCGAGGCCATGAGAGTGTGGGAATGGGCTATCTCCACCGGTTGTTTTCTCATCGCAACACACATTTCGGGATGGTCCAACATTCCAGTGGACAGGTTAAATCTGACTATTCTGATGCCTTACGAGTGGTCTCTGAATCTTTCAGTAGAGAAGCAGATCTTCCTGGAGTGGGGTCAGCCTTGCTGCAATCTCTTCGCATCTCCTTCCAACGTGAAGTGCAGCGAGTTTTTTGCTCTGAACCCCCTCCCGGGGGTGTCCCCTAGAGATGCTCTAGTCCATGCTTGGCCTCCCAGTCTTCTGTATGCTTATCCTCCAGTACCTTTTATTCTGAGGTTTCTATAGAAAGCTCGTCGACTGGGGAGCAAAGTGAACCTCATTGCCCCGTTTTGGCTTTGCCAAGTATGGTTTCCCTTCCTTTGGTCTCACCTTCTGGCTCCACCCTGGATCTTGGATCCCATTCAGGATCTGATTTCACACCCATTGGGGGTTCCTCATCCGAACCTGAAAAGTTTGAAGCTCACAGCTTGGCTGCTCCATTTCTCATGATCGCTAGGACTCCTGGATTATCCTCTTAAGTTAGGTCTATTCTAGTGGCTGCTTATAAGTCTTCAACCAGGAAGGTTTATCGCAGTAAATGGAAACATTTTTCCTTTTGGGCCTCTCAAAGGAGCTTAGACACCTTCACAGCTCCTATTTCTGCCATTCTTGATTTTCTAGCTGATATTTTTCAACAAGGAGCTAGTTCTTCCACTGTCAAGGTTCAATTGGCTGCCATTTCACATTTTCATGTGGGTGAGAATTCTGCCTCTCTAGCCTCCTCCAGACTGTGTAAAGCCTTTATCAAAGGGACTTTTCTGTTATGCCCCCCTGTCAAGGATCCTGTTCTCCCATGGGACCTTATTATGGTTCTTCAAGCTCTGGTCACTCTGCCTTTTGAATCCACTGCAACCACAGATCTAAAATTCTTATCTTGGAAGACAGCATTTCTGGTGGCTATTACCTCTGCTAAAAGGGTTTCAGAGTGGCAGGTATTGTCTGTCAAAGTTCTTTATATGATTTTTCACAAAGATAGGATTTCCCTTCAGACCAATCCATCCTTTCTTCCCAAGATGGCATCACCAGTTAATATCAATCAAACCATCAATTTACCAGTTTTCTTTCCTAATTTTGCTAACAAAATGGAATGCAAACTCCACTTGCTGTATGTTCATAGACAGTTACAATTTTATTTATACAGGACAAAAAATTTCCGTATATCCGATCAACTGTTAGTATCTTTCTGTAAACCCTTTTTGGGAAAATCTATCTCCAAGGTCACTATTGCTAGGTGGATTTCTTCATGCATCCTTCAGGTCTATAAGGACAGAGGCATGTCTCCCCCGGGTCATGTGAAAGCTCATTCCACTAGGTCCATGGCTACTTATAGGTTCGTAGGTTGGTACTGGGCTATCTGCCCAAAGGCATATATTAGCCCAGCCACGTTGTGCGGTATTCACCGCCCCTTTAGTAGTTCTCTAGACCCTTGTACTAGCAGCTAGTACCCTTGGCCCCTATCTAGTAGTGCTGTTGGTGTGATCCCTGGTGTGAACTTTCTGTTACCCATCCACTCATCAAGGTTCCTCTTGAAGAGTGATAGTGAGGGGCTCTGTCTTATGTTGATCGAGACCCTGTTCCATAGTAAGGGAAGTCTCTGCGAAGGGAATCTATCCCTCCAGCATGTTCTATTCATTGTTGTGTTGAGGTTTATATCCCTAGAGCGTGTAGCTCAAGTAGATTTGGTTTTGCTAAGATGGAGCATGTTCAACAATTCTGGGTTGGACATGGCTCTGTACGTTAGACAGAGATCGCCTCTGAGAAAGTGGTATGCAACAGAGAACAGTCTTAGCTTTTTCAATCGTGCTGCATAGGGCAACTGTTTGAGGCCAGTAATCCTCTTGGTTAGGTACCTTTGTGATCTCTCCAGCTGCTGGAGATGTCTAGCCAGGTCCATTCCAATTGGTGCATTGTACTCAATAATGGGTCTGATGAGGGAAGAGTAGAGGGGCACCATTACATCCTTAGATCTTGATGCGAACCCTTTCGTGATCAGATGGGTCACATAGAAGGATTTTCTAACCACTTTGGCAACATGGTTATCAAAGGAAAGCTGACTATCTACTTGGGTCCCTAGATCCCTTATTTCTTCTTCAGATTTCAGGGGATTACCTCCTATGTTGTAGTTTGCGGGTACTCTGTTTTTTCCAAAGGGGATTACTACACATTTTTTTCATTTAGCTTGAGACCATGGCTTTGACACCATGCATCAGTCTCATTTAGGCCCTTCTGGAGGATCTCCATGTCGGCCAGAGACTCTATTATAGCACCCAGTTTGCAGTTGTCTGCAAACTTCGTCAGCCACAGCCCTTCCGTGCTTGCCTATACTTCTGAGAAGTATATGCCAAACAGGAGGGGCCCCAGGACAGAGCCCAGAGGCACACCACTCGTTACTGGTCTGGATTTGGACATAGATCCTGCTACTCTTACTTTATGGGATCTGTCTGAGAGCCAGTTTGCGATCCATCTTGTGACATAAGGGTTTATGCCCAGGCTGGTGAGCTTATCAATAATACCTGAATGGGGAATGGTGTCAAATGCTTTAGCAAGGTCAAGGTAAGCTGTGTGTACCTCCTTTCCCTTATCTGTAGCCTGAGTAACTGTCTCAGAGAAATCCACCAGGTTCAGGAGGCATGATCTGCCCTTGACGAAGCCGAACTGTGTGGGGTCCAGCGACTGGAGGTTCCCAATCTCTCCATTTATGAGTTCCATAATGATTCGCTCCATAGCCTTACAGATCAGACTGGTCAGGCTTATTGGTTGGCGGTTCCCAGGGACAGTTATGGCCCCACCCTTGTGTAGCCTTGTGTACTTCTGCGGCATATTGGTTTAGAGTCTCTTTGGATGATATTTGTTCTGCAGCTACTTGGTCCTCATCGCATACATTTATTTCTCATTACAAATTGGATTTGACTTCCAGAAGGAGAGCATCCTTTGGTTCCACGGTGCTCCAGAATATCCTTCCATGAGGGCCACCCAGGAGTTTAGTAGCTGGGGACTCTGTCTCACAGTTTGAAGACCAAATGAAATAAACTACTTCAGATAAAGAAGTTATGTACTCACCATAAAGTTCCATCTGAGTAGTTCTACTTCATTTGTCTTCAACCGTTCCTCTCTCCTCCCCCCGGACCTTGTCATGTGAACAGCGCGTAGGCTGCAGTTATAGGTCATGAATATTTTTCAGGTCGGGTTCTCAGTATAAGGATCAGCAAACTTGATCTGGGGGTTGGAAGGTAGTGGAGGTGTATTATGGGTAAGGGGAGGAGCTTGGAGCTCGGAGCAGATGCTAGTGAGATTGCCGGCTCAGATCCGATACCGATCCGGTATCCCACAGGTTGAAGATAAATGAAGAAAAGCTACTCAGATGGAACGTTATGGTGAGTACATAACTTCTTTTTTAATACCAGTGGTTAGTCAACTTAAATAGCAAAATGCAGAGCAACTATGTACAGGAATTACTAATATATGCTTAAAGACCTTAGCTGTTGCAGATGCAGACTGTTAAAATGAATTTAAAAACAGATGAAGAAATGAAAAATATTAACTTATCATTCTTTGTGTATGTAATGGGGAGTATAGTTGTGTAAGTTAACTTACCATAACACTAGATGTTGAATGATCACTACCACAGTAACTTTAGCTATATGGGTTATATTCTGCCAAAGATATAACAGCAGGGCAGATTCAAGACACATTTCACATGCTCAAACCATTGGGCAGCTTAAGATGACCTGCCTGAAATTACAGGTTCATGCACCAAGCCCTTCAGAGCTTTCATGCCAACAGAGAGGAGGCTGAGCTCTGAGAGGATGTCACTCGGGCTAAAAGCTTTACAGATATAAATACCCTGGCATAATCAAAAGGGGGGGGGTTGGAAGGAGCGAGAGAGCAGCTACTACAGCAGTGATCATTCAGACATCTACTGTTCATAGGTTCATAGGTCCATAGGTAGGTACTAGGCTATCAGCCCTAGGGCCTATATAAGCCTAGCCAAAAAAGTTCCTTGGCTTTCGCCACCCAAGAAAGTTAATTTCCTGTGCCACTGTCTAGCAGAGCCACAGAAGTGATCCCTGGAGTGAATTTCCTATTTCCCATCCAATTGCCGAGATTTGTCTTAAAGAGGGCTAATGAGGAGCTTTGCTTGACATGAATGGGTAGTCTGTTCCAGAGCATGGGAAGTCTCTGGGACAGGAATCTATCCCTCCAGCATGTTCTGTTTATTGTGATGGCAAGGTTTTGGTCCCTGGAGAGTGTGGCTCGGAGGGACTGGGGTTTCATTAAGTGTAGCATGTCCAACAGATCTGGGTTTGACATAGTAAGTTTACTTACACAACTGTACTATGTTCACCATATTAATACTGTTGCAGTATCCTTAGCTATATGGGTAGATTATTCTGGCTTAGAACATTTGGGAGGTGGAAGGGGAATGTTCCATGTGCCCCCGGAAAATGGGCCTAGTAAAGCCTGATCTAGACCTAGAGAAGAAATCAAGCTTGTAGTGCTTTGTAGAAGTATGTACAGAGGACCAAGTTGCTGCTTCTAGAACTTCTAGAATCCAACACTGGGCCTTGACCCTGCCTGGAATAGTTTAGTTGTGATAAGAATAACAAAAGGCAATAGCTGAGACAACCATTTGGAAATAGTCTGTTTTGACATATGTTGTCCCTACTTACCTTCACAAGAAATGAACAACTGATCTGCAGATCTGAAAGAGTTTTCTGTCAAGATGGTATCTGAGTTGTCTGCCGACATCCAAGGTATGGAGTATCCTTTCTCTCTCATTTTTAGGTTTATGAAAGAAAATGGGAAGATGGATAGTTTGGCTTAAAGTAAACTTGGATACTACTTTAGGCATAAAAGAATAATTAATTCTCAAAGAAACCCTATCCCTGGGGAAAATGAGATAAAGTTGACTCACCATAAGAGATTGCAACTCAGATACTGTTCTTGCTCTAGTCAGAGCAATCAGTAAAACAGTTTCCATGTTAAGAACCTCAAGTCACCCAGATGAAATGGTTCAAATGGAGCAAGAGTAAGGTTCCATAACACAAAATTAAGATCTCAAGGAGGATCCACCAGTTTTTCTTGTAGGTGTCTTATGTAAAACCACTTTCTAAAACATTTTGACATGAAAATGCCTTGAAAGAGGTTTATCCATGGGCAGATGTACTGAAATGGCCAATAAATGAACCTTGATGGAGAAGTAAGAAAGGTCAAAGGTTAGCAACTCACACATGTTGCAAAAGCAGAGCAACACTAGCTCTGAATGGGTGCTGGTTATGTTGCTGGCACCAATAAGAAAACATCTTCCATTTACTAATGTATGATTTTCTAATAACAGGTTTTCTTGCCTTTTTTAGTACCTGCTACACATCCTCAGTAAACTGATGCCTGCAGTAAATTAAAACCCTTTCATGCAGGCATTCAGTTGAAGATTATGTTGATTGGGCTAAGGGTGTATCAAGATTGTGTGAGTAGATACATTCTGGGAGGAAGCTTGTGGTAATTTCCCCTGGCCATTTTTTAAATGAATGGAGAACCAAAGTTGCCTGTGCCAGAATGCAGTCACCCCAGTGATCTTGGGAGATTTCCTTCTGAGTCTTCAGAAGTAGCCTAAATATCAGTGGAAAGTATGTAATAGCATATAGAGGAACAACATTCCTGTCAAGGAAAAGAAACAGCATCTCCCTTCTAGGCCTTTTTGCATGGAGTCCTGGACTTGATTTTTGCCAGCTGATTGTTCAGAGTGGAGGCAAATAGGTTGATTTTTGTCAGCTGATTGTTCAGAGTGGAGGCAAATAGGTATACTTGGGGAACTTTCCACAGATGGATCAAATCTTGGAAGACCCCTTGACGTAGTTTTCATTCTTGAGGGTCTGCCTTTGTCCTTCTCAGCTTGTCAGAGTGACAGTGTGCTGTGAAGCTATATCCCAAGCTATCATGGCTCATCTTTAAAGGGGGTAAGACTTGGATCTCCCTTTGTTGTTGATGTAGCAGATGACTGTGGTATTGTCTGTAACAACTTGAGGAAGTCCAGGGGACCAAAGATGATTCTGAGAGATGATGATTCATGATCAGAGCAAGCATTATTTTTATGTGCTTGTATTTGTCTTTAGTGTTCCAAACATTTTACACTTTTATCCCTCCTGAAACTGCACCCTAAGCAAAGTCTGAGGTGTCTGTAGTGATTATTTCCTTTGGAACAGAAAGGGAGAAGGGGTGACCTGAATTTGGAGATAATTGTGTCTCTACCAAGTGATTCTTTAAAAAGATAATGGATGTTGGTGCTGGGAGCAAAGAAACTTCTGATACCATTGTATTTTTCTAATGTGGAGTCTTGCCAGGGGTATCATGAGAATGTTAAGTTGTCAATCTCGCCTTCATTCTTGCTGGATGGGTTCGGAGCCGATCTTCGGCTCCAACTCGACCGTATACTAAAGCTCGAGAGCTATTTACCGGCTCGAGGCCCTCCCCCTATCCCACAATGCTAGGCGTCAGATACCCAGATCTCGTTTGCCGCTTCAGCTACGAGGTTGCGATTTTACCGGCTCCAGGTTGTATAACTCTTTTCTACTGGTTTATTATTATATATATATATATATATATATATATATATATATATAGTTTTCCTCTTGTTAGATTTTGTTTTCTTAGTGTTTCCCTTCTAAACCCTTGAGAAACCCCCTTTTAAAAACTCTTTTACTGTAGTTTTTCAGATTCCCCCCCCTCCCCCCACCCGTTAGGGTAGCGTTGATTTTTCTTATATATAATCAGTAGTGTTTTTATTCTTATTCTACTACCCTTTTATATATATTTCTACTTGATAGTTAAATATATTTAGTAGTTGTACTTATATTACTGTTATATTGTTGGTGTGTGTGTGTGTAGTGTTTAAAGCACTAGTTACCTGTTCCCTTGGTATCCTTTTTCATTATGTCTAAGGACACTAAGGTCTCAGGTTTCAAGAAGTGTGACTCGTGCTGTCAGAAGATGTCTCTGACAGACGGTCACACTTCTTGTGTGTATTTTTTGGGCCCCCTACACCTGCAGGACTCTTGTGCGGTCTGTCATGCCTTCAGTCCGAGAGTCCTGTAGGAGCGTAGGAACAAACTTATTTTGAGGGGCTTGCTTAAGCCTGAAGGGTCCCCGACTAAGCCTTCGTCGGGTAAACCCTCCAAGCCTGCTAAGACGTCGGCTCCCTGTTCGGAGCCTTTGCCGAGTGGAGCTTCTGCCTCCTTGTCGGTTCCGGCTGCAACTGACACTTCGGGACCTCAGTCGGCTCCAGCCTTAGTATCGGAGCCTTCTGTGAGCCGAAAACACTCGAGGTCTCCCTCTTTGGAGTCCGTTCGTTCAGCTCCGAGGTCTCCGTTACTACAGTCGGAGCGGAGCCATAGGTCCCACTCCTCTCGGTCCTCCAGGCTGTCTGATCACGACCTCAAGAGGGTGGTCAGTAGGCTCTTAAAGTCGCAGGCACTGGCCCAAATGTTGACTAGCCCTTCTCAGCAGACTGTGGCTATCCCTGTATCTTCATCAGTTCCTCCTCCGACTCTACCACTGTGTTCAGAGACGGAGCTCGTTGGGGCTGAAATCGTCGGAACCGATACTACACATTTCGGCTCCATCATCTGCTCCGATCTCTGCACTGGTTCCGTCCATGGAGGGATCCGGGCGTCGAGACTCTCTCGGCTCCGAGGGGGCGAATGGCATCGGACCCTTGTCCGACCCCATTCTTCCTCTCGATGCCTCGGCGCAGGTGAGCTCGGCCCCGACATCGGCCTCGGAGCCATCACTCTTGGTGCCGGGAGGGGTTCTCATTTCTTCGGAGCTGGGACCTTCCTCTCTGCCTGATAGGGGTGCCTTCGAGGTCATGAGGAGCGTACTGACTCCTGGGTCGGATCCACGATTGGCCCCTTCGGCTCCTCCCCCCATGGTGCCTGCTTCGGTCTCTGTCCACCCTCCGGACCCCAAGCGTGGAGAACAAACGCTCCAGGTCGCCCCACTGGGGGTATCTTCCTCTTCCGAGGCCTCCCCCAATCATTCGGAGGAGCCACCTCGGAAGAAAACATGTAAGAAGAAACATGTTGACACCCCTGAGTAAGTCACATCTGACACCGACTTGGAGGATTCGGAAGGGTCCCCAAGGTCCCCCTCTGAGGATGTCTCCTTTTCAGACATCCTGGCGATCCTTATGCAGAGGGGGAAATGGACTGCCCTTAAACCTTCCGAGGACGAGTCGGTGTACCTGGACGCGTTTGGTTCTCACCCTTCCACCTCCTGGGTGTCTCCGCCTTTTGACCCACTCATGGAAGTGGTTGCTCGGAAGGCGTGGACAGCCCCGGACTCAGTGGAACCAACTCCCCGTAGGCCCGCTAAATTTATTACAGCCCCATCGGATAAACAGTTTCTAGCTAAACGGGTCCCAGTTGATGCCATGGTGGTGGCAGCGGCCACTAAGAAGGAGTTGGCTGACCCTTCGGTGCCTGTACATCCTCCTAATAAAGAGTCTAGGACAATGGACAGGTACGGGAAGCGGATGTTCTCTTCAGCGACCTTTGCTATGTGGTCGCTGAATTATCTGTGCCATTTCACCCGACTTCAGAGGGATCTTCTCAAAGAACTGAGTGATACCCTTCAGGATCCATCGGCTGCAGGGTCTCAGGATAAGGTTAACTCCCAGCTGGCGACCTTAACTTCCATAGTAAACTCCTCCATGCGGCTCATTTCTTATGCGGCCGATGGTGCGAGTAGGGCCGCAGGTACAGGCGTGGCTTTGAGAAGACACGCCTGGATGTGGTTATGTAACTTTGCTGACCCCTTTAAGGCATCCTTCACAAATACCCCCTTCGATGGTTCGGCTTTGTTTGGACCACAGCTGAAGGATATACTTACCAGGTGTGAGCAGGAAGGTAAGACTCTCTCTGCCGTGGGAGTCCGTTTTTCTACTCCCTCCAGACCTTTTCCCAAAGGTCAGAAGAGTGGAAAAATGTGGTTTCGTAAACCCCAGAGAGTTGTGCCAGACACACGTAGTGATTTTTCCTCCAGGGGCAGAGGAGAAAACAATAATAGACGCTGCCCTAGGGGCAGAGGGTTCCGCAAAATCAGGGTAGCAGAGAATCTTTCTCTGACAAACCCTTCCAGCACCCCTGAGGGGCTACCCGACTGTCCACCTTCGGAGGCAGTCGGGGGAAGATTGTCACTGTACCCAGAAGCCTGGCAACTCCTCACTCAAGACCGCTGGGTACAGTCTATCATATCCGAAGGTTACAAAATTCCCTTCGTCTGCACCCCTGTACAAACAAACATGTCCCTTCCAGATGTTCCACCCGCTCTAAGGGATCAAGCACTTCTAGAAATTTCAAAACTGCTAAGAAAAAGAACCATCCAGCCAGTCCCAGCAGACCAGCAAGGATCCGGAATTTACTCAAGGTTCTTTTTGGTACCAAAAAAGACAGGGGACTGGAGACCCATTTTGGATCTCAGCAGATTAAACAAGTCTGTTCAAAGAACGAAGTTCCGGATGGTCACGCTCCAGTCCATTCTACCCTTTTTGGGTCAAGACAATTGGATGTGCTCCATAGACCTTCAGGATGCGTACTACCATATAAAAATGGACAGGCGTTCCAGAATGTTTCTCCGCTTCCGGCTGAGAGCCAGTCACTTTCAATTCAGAGCCCTGCCCTTTGGTCTCACCACGGCCCCCAGGGTGTTCACCAAATGCATGGCAGTGGTTACGGCTCACCTGAGATGACGGGGATTCCAGGTGTTTCCATATCTCGACGACTTGCTCCTTATTGCTTCCACCAGGCATCAGCTATTGCGAGCCAGGGACTATACCATTCAGACTTGCTCCAAGCTAGGTATATCAATAAACTTCGAAAAGTCTGCATTGTCGCCTTGTCAGTCTATAACATTTATAGGAGCAGAATTAAATACAAAAGACCTATCTGCAAAACTTCCTCCAGACAGAGTATCAGACATTCGACGACATGTACAGATCCTACTACAGTGCAAGACGATTCAAGCCAGATTTGTACTAAAGACATTGGGTCTCATGGCAGCAGTGATCATTTTAGTCCCCCTGGCTCATTTTCACATGCGGATCCTTCAGTGGATGCTGTTTACCCAATGGTCCTTTCAACAGCTTCCAATGTCCCACAAGATAATAATCACTCAAACATGCAAAGACCACCTGGCTTGGTGGATGGTCTCCCCTCTAGTTCTCCAGGGCAGACCGTTTATTCTTCCTCCTCCTGTTGCCATGGTGACAATGGATGCCTCCCTGATCGGGTGGTGGGGGGCATTTTCAGGGCAGGACTGTCCAGGGCACTTGGCAACCTCTAGAGTACCACTTGCACATAAACGTCTTGGAGATGAGAGCGGTACTTTTAGCGTTGCAAGCTCTTCAGGACTCTCTACCCACCGGGACTATTGCAGTTCAGATGGACAATATGTTTGTAGTGTGGTACATCAACAAGCAGGGCGGAACCAGGTCCTATCCCTTATGTCGGAAGCACTCAAACTCTGGCAGTGGCAATCTCCTCTCAACGGTTTCTGATAGCAACGCACATCCCCGGGAAGTCCAACGTCATAACGGACAGGCTAAGCAGAGCTGTTCTCATGCCTCACGAGTGGTCTCTCAATCAGTCAGTAGCGGACACAATTTTCCACAGATGGGGTCAACCTTGCTGCGACCTTTTCGCAACCCCTCTCAACAGCAAGTGCGACAACTTCTTCACTCTCTTCCCCCTCCTCGGCCACTCCCCCAGAGACGCTCTAGTACACGATTGGCCCCGAGGTCTTCTGTTTGCCTTCCCACCTTTTCTCTTAATTCCAAAACGAATTCAGAAAGTGACCGCATTGGGATCCAGGATGATCCTCATTGCCCCTTACTGGCCTCGACCAATTTGGTTCCCATTCCTGCATCGTCACCTGCTGGAGCAGCCTTGGAATCTGGACCCAGTGCCAGACCTCTTGGTCCATCAGTCGGGCGGGCTGCACCAATCCCTTCAGTCTCTCAACCTCACAGCTTGGTTGCTCCACTTCCAACCTTAGCCAGGCTTCCACATATTTCTCAGCCAGTGTGTGAAATCATCCTTTCTTCGCACAAATCTACTACCAAAAAGACTTATGCTAGTAATTGGAAACGTTTCTCTTTCTGGGCGGAGGCTAGAAATATAGATCCCTTTACAGCCCCTGTCCATCACGTTCTAGATTTTTTGGCAGAACTTTTTCGAGCAGGTTCCTCATCTGCCACCATTAGGGTCCAGTTGGCTGCTATCGCTAATTTCCACGCTGGCCTGTCAGAAACCAGCATTATGTCCCACAAACTTTGTAAAGCCGTTCTTAAAGGGACTGTTTTACTTAGGCCCCCGGTTAAAGATCCCCCACCTCTG